>NW_026111317.1:295000-420000 GCF_024679095.1 Eriocheir sinensis | reverse complement strand
ATGAGCTTCAGCTTCTTGTATATTTGTCACTGACAGGTAGAATTGCGTGTCGTCAGCATACAATTTAAATTTCACTCCATACCTCTCGAGTACCACAGACAAATCCGCAGTATACAAACAAAACAGCACCGGCCCCAATACGCTCCCTTGCGGAACTCCTCTCCTCAAAGGCAATGAGTCTGAAAACTCATCTCCTATCTGTACACAATAGGTTCGACCTTCTAGGTAGCTCTTGAGATATGAGAGAGCACTACGTTCAATACCATTATGTTCACAAATTTCCAATAGCGTATCGTGCACCACTGTATCAAACGCCGCACTCAAGTCCAATAAAAGCAACAATCCACATTCTCCTCCATCCATAAGCACACGCATGTCACTCACAACAGTGCACAGAGCTGTCTCAGTGGAATATAAATTACGATATGCCGACTGATTGTCATGAATCGCACCAACCTTGTTCAGGTGGTCTGTCAGCTGTATAAGAAGAACACTTTCCAAAACTTTAGACTGAAATGTCAAGTTCGACACAGGGCGAAACGAAGAAAGCAACTGTGGGTCTAGATCTCCCTTCAATATAGGCTTAATAATGGCCTGCTTTTCTGAGTTAGGGAACACTCCTTCAGATATACGTGTTCACCATCTTTGTCATAATAGTTATCAGCCTGCCGAAATTCACGTTGCCATCAAATATGCTAATTGGCATTGGATCATTAGCACAATGGGTGTATTTTGCTCTCCTTATCACATCCTTAACAGTTGACTCAGTAACAGTTTGAAACACAGTTAATTTCACTTCTGGTTCAGAGATGTGTTCATTCCCAGACACAACGCTATCACTACGACTGAATGCCGAAACAATTCTTCTTATCTTGTTCTCGAAAAACTGTAGAAATTCATTAGCTAACTCACTGTCAACATATCCTTCTGGCAATTTCTGTTTCTTCTTATTTCCGGTCAGATCATCCAGTATCTTGTAAAGTTTATGTATATTTGGTCCAGCCTGTTCAGTTCTCTCTTTATAAAAATTACGTTTTCTTATCTCAATGAGCCTTTTGACATAGTTGCGTGCCCGAGTAAATTCCACTCTACGTTCCTCAGTCCGGTGCCTTCGCCACAGCCTCTCCTTCCTTTTTTTGATAGTTTTCGCTCTTCTGATCTCTTCATTGTACCATGGGGCATTATCTTTCACTTCTATTCTCTTCTCTACTGCAGGACACATATTTTCGTATTCCTCTTTCATCACAGCATTGTAAATACTATATAAACATAGATGACACTCAATTACTGACCCATGATTACATAATTCACCATAGCGTTCCATAATTCTGTCACACATCTGTTTTAATAACGTGTCACAGTTCAAATTCCTTGTAGAACGAAAGTTAATTTGCTTAAACTGTTTTCTGTTGAGTTTCAAGGATATACTAAAAGACAAATTTATGTACCGGGGAAAGGGAGCATAAGTCATCCACATGAAGCTCACGTACCAGTTCACCTGATCTATCAATCAACACCAAATCAATGATATGTCCACAAATCGATGTAGGTCGATCCACAACATTGGCGAGATTGAACACTGATATCATATCAATAAAATGTTGCACATAGCGAGCCTCAGGATCATCCAGCCAAAGATTGAAATCACCCCACACTATAATATTCATGGACACCATATCAATAGTTTCTAAGTATAGTCCAAACTCCTCTATAAACAAGCTGAGGCTAGTAGATGGTGGCCTGTACACTGTTATAATTGTCAGTTTATTCCCATTTGTGTCACACTCAACTTGCAACAGTTCGAAGCTGTTATAAGATGGGGGCTCACACTTCTTTACTTTCTTCATAGCATTGGAGACGAACAACCCCACACCACCCCCACGACCGTCTCTCCTTGAATTGTGCAAGAAAGAATGAGTCACAGGAGTCATTTCCTTCATCACTGCAGAGTCAAAGTCCGTCAGCCAAGTCTCAGTAATAGCATAAAAATCAAGTTGTTGACTATTGATAATTTCCCTTATTTCAAAAGTCTTGTTTCTTGCCGACTGCACATTCAATAGTCCACACTTAATCCTTTGCATATCAGAAGCCATGGTCAGTGCTGAGTCTAATCCTATTTATTTCGGCGGCAAAAATAGGACAAGATAGACTGCTCACTCCGTGATCATCCCGACGTTTTGCCATATTGCAGTTCAAGCACTTCCTCACATCAGACCGACATGTGCGCCCCTCATGTTCACCAGCACACTTGTAACAATGAGGAGCCTGACCGTTGGCCTTGGCCTGGCAATTCCCCATCTTGTGGCCAAACTTCAAGCAGTGGTAGCACATCAATGCATGGTAGCAATCACGCACCTGATACACACCCCACTTCATCTTTAAATTGTCATTTTTCCTATGAATGAAAGCACGAACCTCTGGATCACATTTCAGCACATAGTGAACAGTCCCTCCAGCAGCAGGTTTATGGAAGATAACACTCATCTTATCCTTCACTCCATCAATCATGCTCAGATCATTTCTCTCAATAACTGTCTCAATGATTGAATCACCATCCTCCACCTGAGCAACATTGCAGATCATAATCTTTGGGTTCAGACGCCTCCCACATGAAACATTCAGATTATCAACACCGTGCAACTTATTCTGTGCCTCAGTTCGACTCTCCTCAGACTCAAAGTTCATCACAATGTTTCCCTTCCATGTGAGCTTCGAATCCAGTATCTGAACATCAGACAAAACCTCCTCTACTTTTTTCTTCATATCAACCGCTTTCTCATTACCTCCCGCCTTAAGAATAAGCAAGTTCTTGTTTTTCTGTCCTTCTTTCCTCTTCCTGCCTCTTGACACTACCTCTGCCCACCGTGCACCGCCACCATCATCATCAATCTCACGACCGGTTTGAGCTGAAACCGCCTCTTCAACTGCCGTTGTTACCCCTGCAGCCAAAACAGGCAATGCTGCCTCCACACTTGCCCGAAGGTTCGCTCCCTGCATCTCATTCATCCTTTGTTGCAATTTAGTCAATTCCATTTTTAAATCTTTCATACCAACAACCAAGTTAGTAACAAGATCATAATCTTTTGAAGAGGTAGGGAAACCTCCGCCTTGGCCGGTCGTGACGTCATCAGCCCCCCGACCTCGTGCCTGACTATCATCCCCTCCACTCAGTAGTTTCGCCACTTCTTCATATCCCTCAGTTCTACTTTCCACGCAAATTTCACACGTATATGTGATTCTTGAAGTGAAATATTTCACAGCTATATGTATCGGCAGTCCAGTACACTTAACATGAAACAAGCTACCACACTGATCACACTTCACTGCCGCAGTTTCCATCCGAGTTAAACACTTTCCACATTTCTGGTCTATCAATTTCACTAATTTACTTTGAAGTAAATTTTCCATACTTTCATATGCCAGATGGCTCTTGGGATAAGACGCAACCGAGGAGCAACACGCGAGCACATCCTCCCCTCACGAACGCTGGAGTGAGACCACACACACACACACACACACCACACACACACACACACACACACACACACCACACACACACACACACACACACACACACACACACACACACACACACACACACACACACACACACACACACACACACACACACACACACACACACACACACACACACACACACACACACACCACACACACACACACCACACACACACACACCACACACACGCACACACACTGTTCATTACTTTTACTGTCTTATGCTTTCCGTACACACACCATTTCCCATGTTAAAATATTTTAAAGAGAAAAAGATATGTAAGTGTTGTGGGGTGATCAAAAATATGGAAAGCTTGTGCAACCTCCAACCCACGGGCCAGAGACGGAACTCATGGTCCGTCACCCTGCTTGATATGTGTATAACAATCTGGCCCGCAACTTTGTGTAATGAGGAGCAGAAGGCAAGGTACCGCACCTCTTCTTCCGTGAAATTATACTCTCTTCTCTCAAATACATTAAGCATGTAAAACGCATCGTTGCCATGTTTGGCAATGTTGTGAACAACTCTTTTCAAAAATGAAATATACAAAGTCTCACATACGCTCCCAGCTGGTGACCACCTCATCAGTCAATCCAGACATTGAGTCACCTCTCCGTGGCACCAACCATCCCACTAATATGATAAAACTGTTGTCTGCACTCACTGATGTGCATGGTTTTCAATAAATTTCTTGTAATCTAGTCAATGTGTGCCTGATAATTATCTATAAAGTTTTTGTACAGTCACTTTTGGGTTCTCCTTGGCACTCCAGTGCACCTAGAAGCTGTCTCTACCCCTGCCTGGCACTGTGAAGCTTGCCGACCCCTGCCCTAGAGGATTGTGTGTGTGTGTGTGTGTGTGTGTGAGAGAGAGAGAGAGGTTTTCAGGAGTAGACTAACCATAGTTTTTGTATATAGTGAGATAATCTACTCAACCAAGATGGTTCATAATGGAAGACTAATGCAATAGAGTGTCACTGACTGCTATATGTAAGTGCCAAGTGATATAGGGTATTAATATAGCTGTGACGTTTAGTGTAACATGGTGTGAAGGGTGTGGCCTGATGGTGTGTGGGCTCTGGTGTGGCTGGGTGCGCTATGTGGTTTGATGTTCCTGGCTGTGATGGGGGATGTGGTGTGATGTGTGGTGTGCTAGGATCTATTATGAGGTGTGGTGTGATGTTGCTGGTGTGGCTTATCATGATCTGATATGGGGTGTGGTGTGGCTTGACTGGGTGGTGTAGATATGGGGTGTGGTGTGGCTGGGTGTGATGCAGTGTGGTGTGGTTTATCATGGTCTGATATGGGGTGTGGTGTGGCCTGACTGGGTGGTGTAGATATGGGGTGTGGTGTGGCTGGGTGTGATGCAGTGTGGTGTGGTTTATCACGGTCTGATATGGGGTGTGGTGTGGCCTGACTGGGTGGTGTAGATATGGGGTGTGGTGTGGCCTGACTGGGTGGTGTAGATATGGGGTGTGGTGTGGCCTGACTGGGTGGTGTAGATATGGGGTGTGGTGTGGCTGGGTGTGATTTATCATGATCTGATATGGGGTGTGGTGTGGCTTGACTGGGTGGTATAGATATGGGGTGTGGTGTGGCTGGGTGTGATGCAGTGTGGTGTGGTTTATCACGGTCTGATATGGGGTGTGGTGTGGCCTGACTGGGTGGTGTAGATATGGGGTGTGGTGTGGCTGGGTGTGGCAGGTCTGATGTGGGGTGTGGTGTTTAGCATGGCTGGATCTGATGGGTGGTGTGGCGTGGCTAAGGCATTAACCCGGTGGTAGCTGCGGGGATCATGGTTCTTAAAGGCCGCTCCCTCTAAGCGAGAATAATGAGAAAAAATCATCTCACACAAACCATTTCATAATATGTGTCAATGCATTTGTGATCAGTTTACGCATCATCTATTTAGGGGGATTTATATCATGGCAAGAATTTGGCCCATCGCTGGTACGTGGTAAAGCCACAAATTTGGCCCGTTGCTGCTACCGGGTTAATAGATAGCAAAGGCACAGCTGCTGGCCATGTAGCTGTGCCCCGGTATGGCGTTAAGCCTCATCCACCTGATTTGGTTTGTCCGGGCTTTGTTTACAATGTTATTTATATTTTTATTAAAGTAAGTGATGACGTACGTATGTATGTATGTATATAACTAGAATGTCAACAATCCCTCCGCTTATTCTTTTGACCTGTTCCACTTTGCATCGCTTTTTAGGTCCTCCTTGGTACTTCTTCACACTTAGTTACTCAGTCATAGTTAAAATTTGGCTTCTGTCATGTGCAAATCAGGATGGGACAAACCAAATCAGGGGCGAGACTCAACGCCACACTGGGACCACCAGGTAGACATGGCCACCTCAAACAGGCAGGCAGGGTGAAGCTCCCTTAGATACACTCACCAAAACCTTCTCCAACACTGTAAGCATCCCAGCCATTCTGAGATACACAGACCAACAATTGTGAGACACTTCTCCCTGTGTAGAACGTGTTAGCCCTGTGTACTCATACTCAACGAAGGAGTGAGGTGCCAGTGACTCAGGATCACATGTGCACTGATGAGCCTTGACGCTTGATCTAGATAATGCATTGCTCATATTCTGTGCTGGAAATATATCGTTGACGTAAGCGTACTATAATAATTGGTTGGGGTGATAATTCTTCACCACAAGGGTGGTTGTTCGTCTACAAGATGCCATTCTGGTGCTAACTAACTCAGCTCTGAGTCACTGACAAAAGGTCATCAATGCATTACATAAATTATTGACAATTATTATGAGACTGTGGTGTGGATTCAATTATTATGTAAGCCACTCCACTCAGGACATTGATCGCTATTCTTGGACTCTTCAGACTCTCACATCAGTTATTCTTAAATGCTAAAAAAAAAGGCAAAATGTGTTCTCAGGAGTATTTCTTGAGTTAATGATACAGAGTCTTGTCAGACTCCCACCAGGGTCAAGATACCACCCATGGAAAAGCCCACAACTCCTACTAAAGCCATGATGAATGTGTGTGTGCTTGGGGACCATTGTCAGGCAGTTTAAATGCTGTGGCTGACCTCATTCCTATTCAGTTGAGGGAATGATAGTGCCAGGTGGTAGTTTAGAAGCATAATTGCCAGTAAAATTATACAGAATTATATGCCAGAATTAATACGTAAACCACATACTGCATCATTATGGTTACATATATACAATATATGAGGATGGGAAGTATTTATTTGGTAATGAGGGTATGCACCCCTATGGTAATTACTCTGTTAAGTCTGCTTTGAGGCCTGTCACTAGTGGAGCCTGTGGCCACATATCTGCAGACCCATTCATCGTGCTACGTTAGAGATGGACACACCAATTGGCTGTGCTATTTGGCGATAACTGAGGCCTTCACCATTAAAGATAATGATGACTTTGCGCCTGTCTTGTGGGGTCTGCATTGACACTAATTTCATCATGAATTAGGCTGGTATACTCTTTCACTTCTCACATCAGCTATTTCTAAAGGTCAAAGAGGGAGTCAGTCAGGTTCCAGTGAGTGTTCTTTAGGTTCATGCTACTGAGGAAGGGTCAAACTAGCACCAGGGTCGTAAAACTACCCCTGGAAATGTTCAAAACTCCCACGAAAGCCTTACCAAATCTGTGTTTTTAGGTTCATGATACAGAGGAAGGATCAGACTACCACCAGGGTCACACAACTACCCCTGGAAATAAACAAAACCCCCATGAAAGCCTTGCCAAATGTGTGTTTTTAGTTCACGGTACAGAATAAGGATCAAACAGCTATAGTATAATAATTTCAAATAGTCCTTTTGGGCATTTGATTCAGATTCCCTTCCTCTCCTATCTTATCTATAGGCAACATATGAGAGGGAAAAATAGGTGTTGGGACTGTGTGGCAGAGCAGAGGGAGGAAAGGACCCAAGGAAGTAAATGCAAAATGGACTATTTGAAATGGTTTGACTATAGGCCCTTCCAGGCAGACGTCGCAACCCACGGTGGCATTAGGGACTGATATGTATGGGACTGTGCATTGTGGTTCACTGAGGGTTTTCGTGACTCCCTACTATCACACTGACACTTTTCCCTCCCCCGTAAACCTGAGTTTGCTTCGTTGTGTTATCTTGGAATGGTGTGGTGTCGCTGGCAGACACAGACACCGACACCATGGAAAGAGCTCTTGCCCGGGGAGAAGCAAGGCGCACAGGTTTATCCATGGCCTTAAAAGATCTCCCTTGTAACCACCTTATTGTATAGCAGGTTGGACCAATCCTAAAGGACTCAGACGGCAGTGAACACATAAAACTCCAAACGTATGATGTAAGTGTTTTGCCTAAACGAACAACACTGAGGATACTGAGACTATCGCTGGTCACACCGAAAAGGTTTAGGCCAAAGGCTCAGAGGCTCCACGTTCATTTCAGTCTGGGGATAAGTGAAAATTTTTTGGCCAGGGGCAGTTTACTCAAAAAACATGCATTTGACACGGCTTTCATAAGATTTCTGGTTACTTTCAGGGGTAGTTTTATGACCCTGGTGGTAGTTTGACCCTTCTTCTGTACCATGAACCTATGTAAAACAAATTTGACATGGTTTTTGTAGGATTTAGGGCATTTCCAGGGCTAATTTGATGACCCTGGTGATAGCGTGACCCTTCTTCTGAACCGTGAACCTCAGAAACACACATTTGACATGGTTTTCGTAGGAGTTTAGGGCATTTCCAGGGCTAATTTAATGACCCTGGTGGTAATGTGACCATTTTTCTGTACCATGAACTTACAATAACACTCTGTAGAACTTCACTCATCTTCTCGGCTTTTGGAAACAGTTGATGAGATAGGCGGAAACATGTATGAATACTGACCTAGGCTTGTATTGAGTTACGGTAGCCCCCTGTTAGTCAGTTAGCTAGTTAATTAGTTCATCCATTAGTTAATTAGTTTATTGAGTCATTAGTTAGTAAGCAGTCATCGCATGTAGTTAATCAATTAGTTCATTTATTAGTTCATTCATTAGTTAATTAGTTTATTGAGTCATTAGTTAGTTAGTAAGCAGTCATCACACGTAGTTAATCAATTAGCTCATTCATTAGTTAGTTATATATTGGTGTGTGAAGGCAGTGCCGTGATTAATAATTATATAGGCCTGCACGTCCCAGCAGAGGTCAGAATAATCCACATAACAATAATCTTTCTGTATTATGTTCTCATCACTAATTTCCTTGTAATTTCATTGATTTTTTTCCTCTCGTTAACAAGGGTCTTTATACTGTACCTTATGGGGTCGGCCGGGCTGTGGTGACTCTTCCCTCCTGCTGTTCATCCTTCCTCCCTTCTACTGCCATTTCTGCCCCTTCCTCTCCCTCGTATCTTATTTTTCCTCCTCCTGATAGATATTCCTTCTCTTGTCTTCCTCTATATCTTTGTCTCTTCCCTTTTACTTCTCTTCATTTCATATTCTCCTCCTCCTCACTTTCTCTCCTCTCTATACATATAATCGTTCCATGTTATGACCATCAATGCATTCCTCCTCAGTGTGTCCTGATAAGAGGGATTAAATGACCAATTATTCAGTAAATTATGGGTTAAGTTTCCCTCCCAGAACACATTTCAAGACTTCCGAACCTTGCTTATAATATATACAAGGTCCCTTATGCCCCTCTCGGCTGGACTCTGGGTAATATTGGCTTTGGTCTCAGATTATGACGTCTTTTGTTAGATTTCTCCTTCGTTTTTGTATACAATATACATGGATGTTTTCAATTCAGTTTCATTAATTATTCTGTCCTCATTATTTCTACATCTGTTCCTCTTGGCTTTTGTGCTCACTTAGACCATCCCTTCATCTTGGCTTTTGAATTGTCTGCTAATGTTGCCCTGTCTTTATATTAATTGTTTTATATGCTTAATATATTTTCTGTTACATAGCTTGAATATTCCAGAAATTCATCTAAAATATGCCTCTTTTGGCCAGAAATAAGCAAAAAATAGTAGGAAATTTTAACCTTAAATTTGTCCCTAAGTCAATTATACTTCAAAGCCTCTCCGGAGAAAGATTGCAAACTGTTCGGGTGTTTTATAATTTAAAAAAAAAAAAAAAATCTTAGGGTCTATGTTTATTGAGAGCAAAGTCAAAACAGAGTACATTTCCTCCAAGACAAGGCCGATTCATCTTGTCGTTCTCTCCCCCTCCAGAGCATGTGGTGTGTGCTGGGATGCCTTGCAGGAGATCACGCTGGGATACGAAGCCGCCCCTCAAGAGATGGAGTCCATTCAGCTGTTCAATTCTGCCGAGGGAAAAGAATCATTCAACTCTGAAGACTGCCATGGATTCTTATGTATTAGCTAGCGAGATGTGAACTTTCTATCTCGTGAAAATAAAGTTCAGGGACGTATCTTGTGTTTTATTTTACAAATAACCATTGTGCTAAATCTCCGGACGCCAGAAGAAAAGTATAATGGACTTAGTACAGATTTTCAAGCTATTTTTACTGCTAGTTATGGCAAATTTTGTTCATTTTAAAGCCAATTTTCATATATTTTTTGTCTAAAACTGAATTTTTTGTTATTTTGATCATTTTAAAATTTAAGCAAGGAGAAACTAATTTAAACCACAAAAAACAACATATTATAATATAAGTATAACAAACTAATACAAGGAAAGAAACATTAGAAATATAAGCTTATGAGAGAGGAAGATGAACAACTTTTTAAGAGGAGAGAATGACGAGAGATTGCATACATAGGTCAAAATAGTTAAGCAACGGAAATGAAGGGAACACAAGAACATTAAACAAGACCTAAATCAGACGTCTATAAAAATAAGAGAACTCGAGAGAGGCAGTTGTTTTATCATAGAGCAGCAACGTGTTGACAGCAGTGTTAGGAAGGCAGAGACTAGATTTAGTGGTAACAAAGGCACATGTAACCAAAGCATGCTCAGAAAGGCGCCAAGGAGCAAGGAGGCACCACTGGGAAGGTGAACTGAGACTATGCTATACATCTATACAACTGCCCTGACTGGTTCAGGCTGCATTGAGATTGACATGACAGTTGGTACGGAATGGATGATATTTAATTAGTATGTACGGTAGAGGCCAATATTATTAAATGAATCGGGTTTTCAAGGATGGTTCTCCAGTTCAAGGTGCAGAAGCCATGCAAAATTATCACTGGGATCACAAAACAGTCTAAGAAGCTGAGCACCTTCTATGAGCGGCCAAATACGTCCATATATTAGGTAGCACATATTTCCCTCAGCACCAGGAGGAGATTGGTTCCCTGCATGGTACAGAGGAAAATGAAGCAGTACTGTGGGTGTGAAGGTTTTAAACCCACTGTATACATCACATCCAGGGCTAGTTTTAGAACCCCGGTGGTAGTGTGACCCCTTCAATGTACCCTGAACATGAAGAAACCCACATCTGACAAGGCTTTGGTAGAGGTTTTGGGCATTTTCAAAGATAGTTTTAAGACCCTGGTGGTAGTGTGACCCTTCCTCTGTACCCTGAACCTGAGAAATATAATTAAAAAGGCTTTCACAGGGCATTTTCAGGGGTAGTTTTATGCTTTACAATTGTTATCCTCAAGATTCAGCTCATGAGTGGACTTGTGCAAACCCTTCTGTTAGATTTTGGGTCAGTAACCTTTCTTTCTTTCCCTTTCTTAGTTGTTTCCTTTTCTCCTTTGTCTCACAGTTTGTTTGCTGGTGATTCCCTTCTCCTGTCCCCCCAATACAGGGCATCTAGTGAGCATGCAGCCGTCAACACCACCATCTCCGGAGTCTCCTGATCTGATTGGGTATATTTTAGCACCTCCCTGCACTGTGCTTGCCTGACAATGAGGCCAACAAGGAAGGAATGGAGAAGGAGAAAGCTGCTGCTGGGAGGGATTTTAGTGGTTCATGGTACAGAGGAAGGGTCACACTACCGCCAGGGTCATAAAACTACCCATGCACAGGCCCACAACTCTTACAGAAAGTCTTGGCAAATGTATGTTCATGGTCCAGAGCAACAGTTACACTACCACTAAGGTCACTAAACTACCCCAGGAAATGCCTGAAACTCCTATGTGAGCCTTGTTAAATGTGTTTCTGGGTTCATGGTACTGAAGAAGGGTCACAATACCACCAGGGTCACTAAACTACCCCAGGAAATGCCTGAAACTCCTATGTGAGCCTTGTTAAATGTGTTTCTTGGGTTCATGGTACAGAAGAAGGGTCACAATACCACCAGGGTCATCAAATTACCCCTGGAAATGCCTGAAAATCCTGTGTGAACCTTTTTTAATGTGTTTCTTAGGTTCATGGTACAGAAGAAGGGTTACACTACCACAAGGGTTGTCCAACTACCCTTGGAAATGGCAGAAACTACTATGAAAACCTTGTCCAATGTGTGTTTCTTAGATTCATGGTACAGAACAACAGTTAAACTATCACCAGAGTCACTAACCCCTGGAAAGACTTGGAAAGACACAAAACTCAAAGCTTTGTAAAATGTGTGTGTTTGGGTGGTGGTATAATAATAATATTGACGTCTCAGAATGTACAGCAGAGAATAATGGGACAATATTTTCCTTATACATTAAAGTCAAATAATCTGAACTGCAGTGGACCACAGCACTCACAGCGGCCAAGCATGTCCATATATTTTACTATTTTGCATGTTACATTTTAGTGTAGCTGTTCACTAAACTGTCATTTGACACAACTTAGACAGATAACTCACAAAATTATTTAAATTTTATTTAGTTCATCATTTAAATCAATCTGTTTGTTGACTGCATTGCACTCTACAAGAAAAGATTAACCAATATTATACTTATTTGATTTTTTTCCTCTCTCTCTCTCTCTCTCTCTCTCTCTCTCTCTCTCTCTCTCTCTCTCTCTCTCTCTCTCTCTCTCTCTCTCTCTCTCTCTCTCTCTCTCTCTCTCTCTCTCTCTCTCTCTCTCTCTCTCTCTGACAATCCCTTCTTTGTTGCGTCCCCACTTTCTCTCTCTCTCTCTCTCTCTCTCTCTCTCTCTCTCTCTCTCTCTCTCTCTCTCTCTCTCTCTCTCTCTCTCTCTCTCTCTCTCTCTCTCTCTCTCTCTCTCTCTCTCTCTCTCTCTCTTCTCTCCTTCCTTTTTTTTCTTCCTCTCTCTCTCTCTCTGACATTCTCTCCTTCCATTCCTTTTACTTTTCTTCCTCTCTCTCTCTCTCTCTCTCTCTCTCTCTCTCTCTCTCTCTCTCTCTCTCTCTCTCTCTCTCTCTCTCTCTCTCTCTCTCTCTCTCTCTCTCTCTCTCTTTCTCTCTCTCTCTGACATTCTCTCCTTCCCTTCCTTTTACTTTGTGGTCCTACCTCTCTCTCTCTCTCTCTGTCGCTCTCTCTCTCTCTCTCTCTCTCTCTCTCTCTCTCTCTCTCTCTCTCTCTCTCTCTTTCTGACATTCTCTCCTTCCATTCCTTTAACTTTTTCTTCCTTCCTCTCTCTCTCTCTCTCTCTCTCTCTCTCTCTCTCTCTCTCTCTCTCTCTCTCTCTCTCTCTCTCTCTCTCTCTCTCTCTCTCTCTCTCTCTCTCTCTCTCTCTCTCTCTCTCTGACATTCTCTCCTTCCATTCCTTTTACTTTTTCTTCCTCTCTCTCTCTCTCTCTCTCTCTCTCTCTCTCTCTCTCTCTCTCTCTCTCTCTCTCTCTCTCTCTCTCTCTCTCTCTCTCTCTCTCTCTCTCTCTCTCTCTCTCTCTCTCTCTCTCTCTCTCTCTCTGACATTCTCTCCTTCCATTCCTTTTACTTTTCTTCCTTCCTCTCTCTCTCTCTCTCTCTCTCTCTCTCTCTCTCTCTCTCTCTCTCTCTCTCTCTCTCTCTCTCTCTCTCTCTCTCTCTCTCTCTCTCTCTCTCTTTCTGACATTCTCTCCTTCCATTCCTTTTACTTTTTCTTCCTTCCTCTCTCTCTCTCTCTCTCTCTCTCTCTCTCTCTCTCTCTCTCTCTCTCTCTCTCTCTCTCTCTCTCTCTCTCTCTCTCTCTCTCTCTCTCTCTCTCTCTCTCTCTCTCTCTCTCTCTCTCTCTCTGACATTCTCTCCTTCCATTCCTTTTTCTTTTTCTTACTTCCTTCCTCTCTCTCTCTCTCTCTCTCTCTCTCTCTCTCTCTCTCTCTCTCTCTCTCTCTCTCTCTCTCTCTCTCTCTCTCTCTCTCTCTCTCTCTCTCTCTCTCTCTCTCTCTCTCTCTCTCTCTGACATTCTCTCCTTCCATTCCTTTTACTTTTTCTTCCTTCCTCTCTCTCTCTCTCTCTCTCTCTCTCTCTCTCTCTCTCTCTCTCTCTCTCTCTCTCTCTCTCTCTCTCTCTCTCTCTCTCTCTCTCTCTCTCTCTCATTCTATATATTTCTCCAAATTTATCAATCAATATCTATTTTTTCTCTCTCTGTGGGTAAAACTACTTCTTTTTAGAGCAGCATTACCCAAGTCTACCCTGAACAGTACACTTCGGTAATACCCCAATGCACCCAACATTAACATTGAGTACCATGCAGGTAATACTGGCCTGCCTTGTGATATTCTAGAGGTAATATATGGGTGCATTGTGGTAATATTACAATACATATGGGCATAAGAAGCAATATTGGGGTACCTTAGTAGCATCAGATCCTAATATTACCCCAATGATAACCAGCATTAATATTAACATGGACTCCTACAGAGATAATATTGGATACACTGGGCTGCTCTGTGATATTCTAGAGGTAATATTGTGTACCACTGGGGTAATATTACAATACATATGAGCATAATAAGAGGCAATATTGGGGCACCTTAGTAACATCAGAGCAATACTGGAATACTCTGGTGTTATGCTGGGTTCATTGGGATATTGTTGAGGTAATACTGGGGTGTATTTGGGTAATATTGGGATAAATTTGGGAATTAGAGGTAATATTGGGGCACACTAGGGTAATATCAGAGTAATACTGGAATACTCTAGTGTTATGCTGGGTTCATTGAGATATTGTTGAGGTAATACTGAAGTGTATTTGGGTAATATTGGGATAAATTTGGGAATTAGAGGTAATATTGGGGCACACTAGGGTAATATCAGAGCAATACTGGAATACTCTGGTGTAATACTTGCTCCACTAGGATATTGGTGAGGTAATACTGCGGTATTTCAGGGTAATTTTGGAGCAATATTGAAGTAATATTTGGTCACCTTGGGGGTACTACTGAGCTACACTGCTGTAATATTGCATTCACTAGAGCATCACAGAGGTAATACTGGGACACCTTGAGGTAATTTTGAGGGTAATACTGGGTGCACTTTGGTATCAGAGGTAATATTGGGATGAAAATGGGGTAACAGGCATCCTAGAGGTAATATTGGGGTATTACTGGGGCACACTGGGTAATATTTGGGTCCACTGAGGCATCATCCTTCAGGTAATATTGGGGTATTACTGGGGCACACTGGGGTAATATTTGGGTCCACTGAGGCATCATCCTTCAGGTAATATTGGGGTATTACTGGGGCACACTGGGGTAATATTTGAGTGGTGTATTCCAGCAAAACACTCCACATATATACATGACATTTTATTCAAATTTCATCTCAATCTTTTTTTTTCTTTACATTTATTTTTCCTTCCCAGTTCTTCGGCCTCTCTCTCTCTCTCTCTCTCTCTCTCTCTCTCTCTCTCTCTCTCTCTCTCTCTCTCTCTCTCTCTCTCTCTCTCTCTCTCTCTCTCTCTCTCTCTCTCTCTCTCTCTCTCTCTCTCTCTCTCTCTCTCTCTCTCTCTCTCTCTCTCTCTCTCTCTCAGTTTCCTTTCCAGCTCTTCTATCTCCACTGTAGAAGATGGTCACTGTTCTGCCCCTAAACCTGTCCACAGTGGTGTCCCTCTGTTCTATCCCCCACTCTCTGTTGTTCGTTAATGATCTTTCTTCCCCAAAAAACTGTCCTAACCACCCCTATGCTAATGCCTCCACTGTGCATTACTCAGCATGTTTTAGCAGACCCCAGACCCTCCCTATAGGCACTACAAGACCCTGGACTGAAGGCTGTGGAATGGTTAACCTCAGAACTTGCTCATCCATCTATGCTATCAAAGGGCAGGGAAGACAGACAGCCCCCCTCCTCTTCCTCCTTCCTCTCTTTAATCACGCCCAGATTTATCCTTATTAACCCCCAGGCCCCTCTCACCCATACCTGTAAGCATCTATCCATCCATACAAGAGCCAGGAAGGAAGGAAGGAAGGAAGGAAGGAGGGAAGAAAGGAAGGAAGGAAGGAAGGAAGGAAAGAAGGAAGGAGGGAAGGAAGGAAGGAAGGAAGGAAGAAAAGACAAAATATTTAACACTCACCATTGGTTTGATGTCTGCCATATTACAAGTCCTTCCTCTTCTTCTTCCTCCTCTTCTCTCTCTGTGTGTTTTCTTCTTCTTCTTCTTCTTCTTCTTCTGCCTGTGTAAACAATAGAGATAGTAATAAATTCATGAAAAGAAAAAAAATAGCAAATAAAAAAGGAGAAAAAATCATATTGAAAGAAGAAAAATCAGATGAACACCTTTATGGATTTATTTTTATTTATTTTATTTATGTATTTTTGTGTTTGTTTGTTTGTTGGTTGGGAAGCACAAGCGACACAAGAGGGATTTTTTTTATTTAATTCAATTTGTTTACTTTTTTTTTATTCAGAGTCAAGCTTGAGAGAGAGAGATGTGTGTGTGTGTGTGTGTGTGTGTGTGTGTGTGTGTGTGTGTGTGTGTGTGTGTGCATGTGTATGTGTATCTCTTTACAAGTTGCCCTAAACATGCTTTCCCCTTTCATTTGTCCCTTCCTCTCCTTCCCCTCCCATTCCTTTCCTCCTCTCCCCACTGGCCTTTCTCCCCTCCCTTCTCCACCAGAAACTCCTCCCAGTCTCCCAGTAATAGTAGTAGTAGTAGTAGTAGTAGTAGTTGTGTGTTGAGGATTAGTGGGTTTATACACCCACATGACCCTATCACCAAAATCAAATGTCAGATTCTCTGCTTCTTTCATGGTACGCTGGGTCCTATTTTTTTTTTTTTTTTCAGTCAAAAGTGTAAGGGTAAAACAAGGAAACAATAAAGAAAAAAGCCCACTAGGCACTGCTCCTAAAAAAGCATTCAGAGGAGTGGCCAAAAGAGAGGTCAATTTCAGGAGGAGAGGTGTCCTGATACTCTCCTCTTGAAAGAGTGCAAGTCGTACGCAGGAGGAAATACAGACGAAGGAAGATTGTTCCAGTTTACCAGCATGAGGGATGAAAGAGTGAAGATGCTGCTTAAATCTTGCATAAGGGATTTGGACAGTATAGGGATGAAAGAGTGAAGATGCTGCTTAAGTCTTGCATAAGGGATTTGGACAGGATAGGGATGAAAGAGTGAAAATGCTGCTTAAATCTTGCACAAGGGATTTGGACAGTATAGGGATGAAAGAGTGAAAATGCTGCTTAAATCTTGCACAAGGGATTTGGACAGTATAGGGATGAAAGAGTGAAAATGCTGCTTAAATCTTGCATAAGGGATTTTGTTATGATTGACGTTGAGATTTACCTTCAGTGTTCTGAGACACACACATTAAAGAATAAAGATGTCAATAAATTAATTTGTATCAGTAGAAGTTGGTGCCTTACTAAACATGCATAGGATTTGGATAGGAGAAAGTGAGGTCATTCTTTGTTGATTTATACCATAAGGTGCTGGCTGTCATGTGTTTGAAGGTATACCCTTAACTTAACCTAACAAAACCCCAAACAGTTACTATAGGTCTTGACTCAGAGAATTCATATATGCTTCCTTACTAATGAGGCTTTCTATACAACGAAATGAGGTCATTCTTCATTGAATTATACTATAAGGTGATAGCTATCCTGTGTTTGAGGATACCCTAAACTTAACTTAACATAACCTAACAAAACCAAAACAAACACTAAAGACCTTGACTCTTGTTGATTTATACCATAAGGTGCTGGCTATCATGTGTCTGAAGATACCCTAAACTTAACCCAACATAGCCTAACAAAACCCCAAACAGTTACTACAGGTCTTGACTCAGAAAACTCATCTATGCTTCCTTACTAATGAGACTTTCTATACAACAAAGTGAGGTCATTCTTTATGAATTCATACCCTAAGTTCCCGCCTATCCTGTGTTTTAAGATACCCTAAACTTAACGTAACCTAACCAGTCCCACCTTAAGATGAAGCTGTTGGGTGTGAGTGGCAAAGTCTGGGCTGGAGTGAAGCAGGTGATGAGGGAGTTGTATCTGCCTGAAGCCCTATAGGAGAGCGTCTGGCTTCCCTCAACGCCCTGGGTCACCAAACACCCACCTGCAAACCATGACAGTGATTACAAGGAGTCCTGGCGGGGTATTCTCAGGCCGGGAAAACAAGTGGGGGTACAGAAGACTCAACTGGCGGAGTGAGTGAGTGAGTGAGGGTTGGCAGCTGGAGTGAGAGAGGAGGAGGTGGAGGCAGAGGGACAACAGGAAATTCAGGTAACGCCAGGCACCGCTTACTGCAGGAGTACTAGGCTGTAATGTAATCTCTCTCTCTCTCTCTCTCTCTCTCTCTCTCTCTCTCTCTCTCTCTCTCTCTCTCTCTCTCTCTCTCTCTCTCTCTCTCTCTCTCTCTCTCTCTCTCTTGTTATATTCTTTTATTCTTTGTTTCATCTCTCTCTCTCTCTCTCTCTCTCTCTCTCTCTCTCTCTCTCTCTCTCTCTCTCTCTCTCTCTCTCTCTCTCTCTCTCTCTCTGTTGTTCTCTTTTCTCTCTGTTTTTCTCTCTCTCTCTCTCTCTCTCTCTCTCTCTCTCTCTCTCTCTCTCTCTCTCTCTCTCTCTCTCTCTCTCTCTCTCTCTCTCTCTCTCTCTCTCTCTCTCTCTCTAGCTGTGACCAACCCGCACATGAGCTTAGTATGGCTCTTTTCCTGTATTTCACAACTAGGTAAACACACACACACACACACACACACACACACACACACACACACACACACACACACAAGGCTCTTTGTGTCGTCAACTCCCTCCCTCCTGCTACTGACAGTCTCCTGCCTCTGGGCATGGAATAAAAAAAGGGTACAAACATTTATAACCTGGTCTTTGGTATGCATTATTTCTCAGTGAATTTAAGGTATTTTTAACAGTTATAATATGGATGTTTGAAAAGCCTCTCCTAGAACTTGCCGGGACTGTTTTGTGATGGTGGTGATGGTTTTACACAGCCTCGGTGCCAAGAAATGGAGAGTTACACATGAAAATCTGGATAATCTATTCTGTGGCCTTGAAAATAGTTATATAGGAGCTAGAGACGCTTATAAATATGGACCATGAACTGTCTTGTGATGGTGGTGATAGTTTTACACGACCTCGGTGCCAAGAAATGGAGAACCACCCATCAAAACCCAGTTCATCTACTCTGTGGCGTTGGGAAACGGTCATATGGCCTCAGAGGTGTAGTAAACGCAAACGATACAATCAGATTTACATTTAAATGCTTATAAATTGTGTTTTTAACTTGAAATTTAACTTTGAGAGTAAGAGAAGCCAACTCCATCATTCCAGAAAATGGCAAGCGTGTTTTTAAGAGGAGTGGGCCAGGCAGCCTGTGCCTTCAACACAGAAACACCTTGGATCTCTTCACATTTCATTCCTCTTTCCATCATAATAAGAGACAATGGCACTATGTAACGTTCCTAAGACCATAATTACTTTTTCTCTGCTTTTTCTGAGTGGTTAAGGTGTTTGCTAGAATTGAAAGTATATGGCTATTTTTTCAGGTGAGCTGTGCTGGTCTGGGAATGAAACGGACTATAATAATTATATAGTGAGAATAATCTTTTGTTTGTGTGTTGTACTGTTCTGGTAAGTGTGGAGTGAGTTTACCTGTATTTCCTGAGCCAGTGCTTGGTGTGGCCTGCCTGTCCCTTAGGGGAGGTGACCTGACCCACACCACGCCACACCACCTCACACACACACACACACACACACACACACTACAAACAAAAGGAATGTTCAATGAAACAATACCAGACGAGGGGGACAGACGGAGGAGTGTGGAAAGTAACAGGAAGAAGACGGAGCTGTACATGGAAAAAAAAATGGAGCGTGTAATGTGATAGGAAGAAGACGGAGGTGTACATGGGAAAAAAAGAAGGCAAGGAATTTATCACAAAAGAAACTATTGTAGGAATAAACTGAACACAAGAAGGAACAAGGAAATTAATGATAAATGAACACTCACCAGTCACTCCTGTGTACCACCCTCCTCCCCCTCCTCCTCTTGTTGTTGTTGTTGTTGTTGTTCTCGTCCTGCAACAAATCAGGTTAGGAATTAATGGACTGTGTAAACATTGATCCTTGGTGCCATAACAATAGTACATTCAGTTCACATCCTAACGTCAAAACAGCACCATTAAAACCCTGAGCCTGAGCCCTGCTGTAACATGGCTAAGTCCTTCCCTGCCATGTTACCCTCACTCTTGTAACATATCCCAGCACACTTATCAACAGCTGGGAGGCCTTGGCTATTTCCTCCTGCCTAGGACTTGAACGCCTTAAGGGCATCATAGTGAGGGCTGAATAATAGGAAGAGAAAATGTCTATTATTTCCCCAAAAAAGTGTACTAGTTTTTTTCTGCAACAAGATGATGCTATTGATAATGTAATACCTATCAAACTGTATTTTAAGTTCCCAAAAACCAGTAGAATGGGGAGGGAGGGAGGGAGGGAGGGACAGAGAAAATGACTATAGAGGTGAGGGAAGAGAGAAAGAAAGGGAAAGAAGGGAGGAAACAGAAAGAGGAGAGAGAAAGGGAGCGTGAGGGAAAGGGAGAGAAAGAAGGAAAGGGAGAAGGGAAGAACGAGAAGAGAAAGAAACATTAGGGAATAAATAACAGGAACTGGGAAAGACAGGAAGAAAGAGGGAGGAGGAGGAGGAGGAGGAGGAGGGAGATAAGAGAGAGGGAATGAAGGGAGAGAAAGTAGTGGAAGAAAAAGGGAGAGAAAAGGAAACATGGACATATGGAAGTGCAGGCAACATAAAGCATATTGGCTCATTACGAGGTCACCCGCTTGGGTGATTTAATCTGCTCGACAGCCACTTGGGGCCTGGGGAGCAGATGAAAGCACCTCGATATTGAGGAGCAGATGAAAGCACCTCAATATTGAGGAGCAGATGAAAGCACCTCGATATTGAGGAGCAGATGAAAGCACCTCAATATTGAGGAGCAGATGAAAGCACCTCAATATTGAGGAGCAGATGAAAGCACCTCAATATTGAGGAGCAGATGAAAGCACCTCAATATTGAGGAGCAGATGAAAGCACCTCGATATTGAGGAGCAGATGAAAGCACCTCAATATTGAGGAGCAGATGAAAGCACCTCAATATTGAGGAGCAGATGAAAGCACCTCAATATTGAGGAGCAGATGAAAGCACCTCAATATTGAGGAGCAGATGAAAGCACCTCAATATTGAGGAGCAGATGAAAGCACCTCAATATTGAGGAGCAGATGACAACACCTCAATATTCAGTTTATTCCCGACGCAGCGAAGTGACGGTCGATTCTATATTTGAAGGAGTTGATGGTATTCGCATTTACTTCTTCTGAGGGAAGATTGTTCCAGTGGCGGATGACTCGGTTTGAAAAGAAACTCCTTCCAATGTCTGTGTTACATCGACTCGACTGAATGGGTAAGCCGTTATTTCTAGTTCTTAGGTTGGTTTGCAGTTCAAGGAATTTGGAGTAATCGATGTTATTGAACTTTTTCAGGTACTTGAAGACTTGAATCATATCCCCTCGTAGGCGTCTTTTCTCCAATGTAAAGAGATTGAGTCGCTTGAGTCGTTCCTCGTACGGGTGAGCCCTTAAGGTTGGAATCATCTTTGTGGCGCGTCGTTGAATCCTTTCCAGCAAAGCAATGTCCTTTCTGTA
This sequence comes from Eriocheir sinensis, assembly GCF_024679095.1. NCBI lineage: Eukaryota > Metazoa > Arthropoda > Malacostraca > Decapoda > Varunidae > Eriocheir > Eriocheir sinensis. The sequence continues at coordinate 398,582 of NW_026111317.1, read as the reverse complement.
ATTAGGAGACCAGAACTGTACTGCATACTCGAAGTGCGGTCTTACCATGGAATTATACAAGGATAGCATCACGTCTGGTGTTTTACACTCGAAGTTCCTCGCTATGAACCCGAGCATAGTGTTGGCTTTGTTGTATGCTTTTTTACAGTGATTCGCGTGTTTCAGGTCACTGCTGATAGTGACTCCAAGATCCTTTTCCTCCTGCATCGCTTGCAGAGGTCTCCCATTCATGATGTATGTGTGGTTACTATTTCTGGATCCAATGTGCATGACTTTGCATTTGTCAACATTAGAAGACATTTGACATTTTTCCGACAATTATATAAAGTGATTGAGGTCTTTCTGAATGATTTCGCAGTCGGTCTTTGTGAGGGCATCTCCACCCACCTTGGTGTCGTCAGCAAATTTCGATATTGTGGATTTCAGTCCTGATTCTAGGTCGTTGATATACATGATAAAGAGGATGGGTCCCAGCACTGACCCTTGAGGCACTCCACTAGTGACTGGAAGCCAATCGGAAGGCTGTCCGTTGAGTAGTACTCGTTGTTTTCTGTCGGTGAGCCAATCTCTTATCCACGCGATCAGATTGGCTCCGATGCCCGCCGAGTGCAGTTTCTTAAGGAGTCGCTCGTGCGGTACCTTGTCGAAGGCTTTCTGAAAGTCCAGGTATATAACATCACTGGGGATGTGGGCATCCCAGTTCTTATATATACCTTGGAAGAAGTCTAATCAACTCGTTAGGCAAGAGCGCTTGTTTCTGAAGCCATGCTGGGTGTCAGAGAAGGAAGGGATGGGAAGGATTGGAAAGGGATGGGATGAGAAGAGATGGGAAGGAAGAGAAGGGATGGGAGGGAGGGAGGGGAGGGATGGGAGGAGAAGGGATGGGAAGAGAAGGGATGGGAAGGGATGGGTTGAGGAAGGAAGGGAAGGGATAGGAAGGGAAGGAAGGAAAGGAAAGTGAAGGAAGGGATGGGAAGGTTTTGAAGGAAGAGAGGGTTAGGGAAGGGAAATGAAGGGATGGGATGGGAAGGGATGGGAAGGGAAGGAAAGGGATGGGAAGGAATTGGAAGAGAAAGGATGGGATGGGAAGGGAAGGGAAGGGATGGGAAGGGAAGGGAAGGAAAGGAAGGAAGGAAAGGATGGGATGGGAAGGAAGGGAAGGAAGGAAAGGATGGGAAGGGAAAGGGAGGGAAAGGAAGTGAAGGGATGGGAAGGGAAGGAAAGGTAGGGGAAGGGAAGGAAAGGTATGGGATGGGAAGGGAAGGAATGGGAAGAGAAAGGAAGGGATGGGAAGGGAAGGGAAGGGAGGGGATGGGAAGGAAAGGGAAGGGAAGGAAAGGGATGGGAAGGGAAGGGATGGGAAGGAAAAGGATGGGATGGGATGGGAAGGGATGGGATGGGATGGGAAGGGATGGGATGGGAAGGGAAGGGAAAGGATGGGAAGGGAGGGGGAGGGAAAGGAAGGGAAGGGATGGGAAGGGAAGGGAGGGGAAGGGAAGGGAAGGGATGGGAAGGGATGGGAAGGGAAGGGATAGGAAGGGAAAGGATGGGATGGGATGGGAAGGAACACAAAGGAACACAAAAGAACACAAAGAAAGAACAAACAACAGCAGACCTGCTGGTCCTTACGAGGTTGTTTGTGACAAGCTACACTAACTATCTAATCAAAGGTGGAAGATGAAGGACAGCAAAGGCGAAGGCTCCTCCCCACCCCCCATCCCTCCAGCCAAAGCTGGCAGGAAAGGAAAAAGAACCATGCAGCATGGAAAAACTGCATGGAATTTATGTAGGAAAGAGGAAAGAACTACCATTACTGCTACCACTAACCGGGTGATAAAGGCGGACAAGGACACCAGTATTCCAAAGAACTTAACGTTATTACGACAATGAGTAATATCTTAGTTGCTGGTTGGATTCAAAACACTTGTCTAATCTATTCTTGAAGGCCGTAACTGTTGTACTATCAACGACATCACAAGGTAGAGAGTTCCAACATTAACAACTCGATTGAAGAAGAAGTGTTTAGCTTCGTGCGACGAGAATCTTTTACCACTTATCTTCAAATTGTGATTTCTTCTTGTTCTATTTGATCGATCAATTGCAAAGTAATCTTCCGCATTAATATCACTGAATCCTTTAAACGTTTTAAACACTTCTATTAGATCGCCTCGCATTCTTCGTTTTGATAGGCTGAATAAATTTAGTCCTTTAAGTCTTTGTTCATATGACAAATTTCTCAACCTAGGAATCATCTTTGTTACTCTTCGATGGACCCGTTCCATCTTTTCTATGTCTTTTCTGTAGTACGGAGACCAAAACTGTACACAGTACTCTAGACGGGGTCGTACCAACGAATTATACAGTTTTAATATTACTTTTTCCGATTTATTATTAAAGACTCGTCCAATGAAGCCAACCAATTTGTTTGCAGTTTTAACTACCTCTGAACAATGCTGACCGGGCTTTAAATCGCTTGATATAGTGATTCCAAGATCCTTTTCTTTACTTACTGCAGAAAGTTGTAGGCCATTCATTACGTACCGAACGCGATTGTTATTTTTTCCGATGTGCAACACTTTACATTTGTCAACGTTAAATTTCATTTGCCATTGATTGGCCCAACGTGCAAGTCGATCTAGATCTGATTGTAAAGCTTCTTCGTCGAGTGTCGCAGTTACTTTACTAGCAATTTTTGTGTCATCAGCAAATTTTGATACTTTGCAAGTGAGCCCATCATTGATATCATTAACATAAATTAAGAAGAGCATGGGGCCAAGCACTGATCCTTGAGGTACGCCGCTTTTGACATCGAGCCAGTTAGATGTAACACCGTTTAGAACTACTCTCTGTTTCCGCTCAGAGAGCCAGTCCGCAAGCCAATTGTGAATGTTACCCGAGATACCGTGCGCCAGTAGTTTGCTGAGCAATCGTTGGTGGGGGACCTTATCAAATGCCTTTTGAAAATCCAGATATATGATATCTACTGATCTGCCTTCATCGAACACCTCAAAAATATAGTGAAAAAAATCAAGTTAGTTAGTCAAACACGAACGTTTACTACGGAAGCCATGTTGCGAATTATTTATTATACTATTTTCTTCGAAGAATTTCACCATATTGTCGCGAATGATACTCTCCATTAACTTACAAACAATAGATGTCAGGCTAATTGGTCGATAGTTTCCTGGATGAGACTTGTCCCCCTTTTTGAAAATTGGTGTGACATTTGCAAGTTTCCAATCCGACGGAACTTTTCCAGCTGTTAAAGATTTATTGAATATGATGGAGAGCGGTTTACAAATTTGATGTTTGATTTCTTTTAAGACCCTAGGGGTAATTTTGTCTGGACCAGGAGCTTTGCTTACTTTAATCTTTTCAATTGTGCATAAAATGTCACTTTCAACGATGAGCACGCCACTTAACATCTTTTCGGTCCTTCTAACCTCCGGCGGTTGAGGTGATAAACAATCTTCGTCGGTAAGGGTCGAAGGGAAGGGATGGGAAGGGAAAGGATGGGAAGGGAAAGGAAGGGAAGGGATGGGAAGGGAAAGGATGGTAAGGGAAGGGAAGGGAAGGGAAGGGAAAGGATGGGAAGGGAGGGGGATGGAAAGGAAGGGAAGGGAAGGGAAGGAAAGGGAAAGGATGGGAAGGAGGGGATGGAAAGGAAGGAAGGGAAGGGAACGGAGGAAGGGATGGGAAGGGAAGGGATGGGAAGGGAAGGGAAGGGAAGGGAAGGGAAGGGATGGGAAGGGAAGGGAAGGGATGGGAAGGGAAGGGATGGGAAGGGAAGGGAAGGGATGGGAAGGGATGGGAAGGGAAAGGATGGGAAGGGAAAGGATGGGAAGGGATGGGAAGGGATAGGAAGGGAAAGGAAAGGATGGGAAGGGAGGGGAAGGGACGGCAAGGGAAGGGAAGGGAAGGGATGGGAAGGGAAAGGATGGGAAGGGATGGGGAGGGAAAGGAAGGGAGGGGAAGGGATGGGAAGGGAAATGATCAGAAGAGAAGGGGAGGGAAAGGAAGGGAAGGGGAGGGAAAGGAAGGGAAGGGAAGGGAAGGGAATTATGCATTATTTCAAAAGCCAATTGTTACACATCTTCACTATTTCTCTCTCTCTCTCTCTCTCTCTCTCTCTCTCTCCAGGCGTGACCTACCCGTCAGTCTCCTGCCTGAACGGTGAGGCTGTGTGTGTCCCAGGATGAGCAGGCTGTCTTGCAGGGTGTGGTCGCTGGGCTCTCTGGGGCGGCTGGTCAGCTCCTACGGAAAGGGAAGCTTGGGAGTGATTTTGCCTCCGAAAAAATAAAGAATTTGGGTGTTCATAACCCCATGACTGCTGATTTCCTACAAGAATACATCACCAAGCTGCAGGAGTGAAACAAAAAGTGGCTGCTACAGTTCACAGAAGAAAAAATATAAAGTTCTGCACCTTGGAAGGGGATATCCCCACTCAACACAGCAACACTGTACCACTAATAAAATTGTAGGCAGTTTATGACATGCCATACATGTAGGAGCTTACGGTAACCTTGGATAGCAACTCTATTTTCAAAATGCCACTCTATGGCCACTACTATCAAGGTGGCTCTTTGTCATTGTATCCGTATTGATATTTGATGATTATTTACTTTAGAAAAGTTACCCAGCAAATAAAATATTGGAAAGTTTTGGGATTGTACAATTTCCTTATATAATTATTGATTTTTTAAAATTCTGGCTAAAGCAAATTAATTTATTAAACTTTGAAGTAAGTTCAGTAATTGCTTTGAAAAAGTACCATGAGAGGGAAAATCAAGAAAAATGTAATAAATAAATTAAACTAATTCCAAGATTCATGATGACCATTTTAACAAAACTAATCCATTTAACGTCTCAGCAGTAGGGATGCCAGAGAACTTTTAAGTAATTCATCACCCACGTAAGTTACAGGGCATACATTACTTCCTCCATTTAAGTCTAAAATGACCTTTTATAAAAACTTAGTTTACATTCTTTGATGCCAAAAGATCATTTAAAAATAAGTGAGTAATTAATGATTTAAATACAAGTGGTGTAGGAGCAGCATCCTGCTTGTACAAATTGAAGGCGGCAGCCTTTTGTTCGCTGCAAGATGAGCGTGCTCAGAGCATAAAACAATGTGAATGGGGTCTCAGTCAGCATTGTACACTCACAAAGGTGGCACTCAAGCCCTCCTGAACACTTACGCCTGTGCTGTAGTGTGTGTTCTTGGTGTTTTGAGCAGTACAGTGTGCGTTCATTTTGGTTTGTGAGTTTTGGGGTTTGTGAGCCAGCTTGCCAGATTGTCGTACTCAGAGGACCCTATTTACTGGTTTCTGATGCTTAACTATGGACAAGAAACAGCAGGAATTAATTATTTTATTGAGAACTGTAAATTAATGTAGTTATTGGGTCCAGATGTTTTTGGGGTTGAAAATTGGTAAATATGAGAAGCCGTGTACGACAATCTGGCTTTGTTGTTTAAGCAAAATAACATTACAAATTATGCTGGTAAACCGTGGTGTGACTATTTGCTATTGTTATATGTTGTTGTTTATTACTGAGCCCGACGAGTGTTTCCTGCGCAGAGGCCACTACCATAAATTATCCGCACAGTCTGACGCAGCAGGTTGCCAGCGTCTGGTAACACACACCTCAAGAATCGCTGTGCCCAAACTGTCCTTTCTATGTCTATTCTATTCTATTTTTTGTTTATTTCAGTAGCAGGTATTGTGTGTTTAGTGTTATACTATAAGATCCATGACTCAGCTCACTTGGATCATTTAGGACTGATGGAAGACTTGTAAATAGGGGCATTTTCTTTATACCTAACTCAAACTTACCTAACCCAACCTTCATATACATCTATTTTTATTTATGTGTTTAGTGTTATATTATAAAACATAGATCCATGACTCAGCTCACTTGGATCATTTAGGACTGATGGAAGACTTGGGGCATTTTCTTTATACCTAACTCAACCTTACCTAACCCAACCTTCATATACATCTATTTTTATTTATGTGTTTAGTGTTATATTATAAAACCTAGATCCATGACTCAGTTCACTTGGATCATTTAGGACTGATGGAAGACTTGGAGCATTTTCTTTACACCTAACTCAACCTTACCTCAAGTCTTCCAAATATGTCGAGGCCGGTCTGGCGTAGGCTCCCGCGGGTCCTTTCCTCCCCTCTGCTCACACAGTCCCAACACCTATCTCTTCCTCTCATATGTAAGCTGTAGGTAACAAATGAGAGGAAAAATAGGTGTTGGGACTGTGGCAGAGCTGAAGAATGGACTCACGGAGCCAACATAGAACGGACTCCACAATTTGATTTCACTGTAACCCAACCTTCACATACATCTTTTTGGGGTTCATTTTCTCTCTCTCTCTCTCTCTCTCTCTCTCTCTCTCTCTCTCTCTCTCTCTCTCTCTCTCTCTCTCTATTTATATATATTCATTTTACCTAACAACCTTAGCTTCCCTTACCTAGCCTTCATATATACAATAAGCACGGCTACTACTGTGTGACTATGTGGGCGACAAATGAGTTTGTGTAGTAGGAATACATATTCTTATGGGAAAAGTTATATATGGGCAGCAATGCCTTACAGTTTTTGTATCGCTGCCTCCCTCGCCAAGCCCCGCAGGACACCAAGAAGGCACACATACAGTAAACCCTCCATATAACAAACTAACTTGGGGGGAAGCTTAGTCCGCTAACGCCAAAAGTACATTATAAGCAGCGGAAAAAAATATATATATTACCGACGAACCTAATAAACATCGGTATACAGTTCTTTTTATTGAGTATGTTGTGTGCACGTTATCTACATAGCAGCTCAGCACAGCTGGCGATGGACTGCAGGGCACCGAGGCTGCCTGTTGTATACCCACAGCAGCCCGCAGCTGCATTGCAAAATAACTCATAGTTCAACTTTCCCACTGTTTCTACATTTCACTCAGCGCTCACAAAGATCACAAGTGGACAAACTAGAACAACACCAGGCAAAGTAATGTTTTCCTGCCGTGTATTCCCCCTGCGTGGTGGACACCAGAGCCACTTATTTCTGCCAGGAGTATTTCTCACAACACTGGACGGCGGCGGATTGGACCACGCACGCCGCCCCGTCCCTCGCTGCATATTTCTGCACCCCACACTGCTGAATGCCCAATAAATTTACAGTAACCAAGCAAAACCTAACCTAACCTACCTAGCTGGGGGCCATCTCCCCTCGACCCCATAAGCTGTGTCAGCACTGACACTCACGAACACTTGGCTATTTTCCATTATATATTAACGTCCTGGATTGATGCATAAAACTATTCTGGGTCGGTCCCCGTGGATTTCTGACCCTCTGGGTTGATACGCTAACTGGGTAAACTAACACAGGTAAAAGGTGTGCCGGTGCATTCCCTTCCACACATTGTTGTCAGCACTTGTTGCTGTCCATTGCTCATTTGTTTTCACTGACTGACTGACTGACTGACTGACTGGGCGTGAATCAGTGGCACTAGAAATATATATATATATATATATATATATATATATATATATATATATATATATATATATATATATATATATATATATATATATATATATATATATATATACAGTGTGGCGACTATGCCTGATGAACGAGCCTCCCATAACCCACTTAGCTAGGGAGGCACCTCTTTGGCCGACTCAGTAAGGAGTGGCTCTCCCGTCACGCTGGTCGCAGGTTCAATCCCAGGCAGCCGGCGAATACCCTGATCTTGATTAATTTCTCGTGTGTTTCGATACACGCAGAGGACGTGTTGGGAAATAGGGGAAATAGAAATGAAGCTCTGGGCATGACATAATTATACCTAAGTTAACCCTTAAAGGAAAGGAAGGCTGAGGGTAATTCCTGCTCAGGCAGACAAAGGCAGAAAGGCGGGGTGCAGGAATTACCGTCATTTGATTTCCCGCAAAAATTTGTACTACTTCTGAACATGATATCTCTGGTGAGCAGCAACTGAGTTACTTGTAGTTACTTTCACCATGTAAATAAAAGATTGGCAGTGTACAGGCACTATGAACTATTGTGTTTTGAGCTCCAATTGCCACAGGGCACCGACGAAGAACACCTTTTTAGACAATTTTATCACCAGGCACACAAGCAGAAACTCCCCCTCCAGGCCGTCCTTCAGGGGTGAACCTTACCTAATCTTATATATACCTATCTATCCATCTGTATATACACGTGTTTGAGTTTACAGGCAAAACATCTTTCAGACAGACAGAATTCATCCCCCCAGACGCATGCCTATGGGTACAGAATGGGTAAAAAGATATCATTTTAACCTCATGAACCTTGGGGTACAGTTGGCAAGCCAGGATCATTGAGGGCAAAAAGTTGAATGTTTCTCTGGGGTGATACTGGCGGCGTCCCTTGGGGAAGAGTGACACCTGACGTACATTGGACAGGTTTGCGTACATTGGTGGCACATTGGGGTGTCATACGTGCGCCTAACATCACCACATCATGGGAAATGGATGTAAGAAGAGGCGTGGCTTGGAGAGGAACCAAGCCTTCAGGTGTCTGCCCCGAACACTTCAGGTACAGGGAGGGATCCTTGACTTACGACGGAGTTCCAGATTTTGTGTGAAAGTTGAAACACATTAATTAAGGAGACGTCACCGTTTTATGAGCACACATCACTCCCTCCTATAAGGTTACACACGCCCCAAGACTCCTGACCTTTGACCTAGGATAGCGGCGGCCTGACCGAGGAGGCGAAAATAAAACAGTACTGTACGGCACCTAATTGCCTATATGCTTAACAAAATTAAGAAGGAACTGTTGTCAGACCAACTCCAAGTGCCATAAGTGCCTACATCACTCACCATTAATAATCATACTTATAAGCATCTATCCATCATACTTAACCAGCAAGGAAGGAAGGAAGGAAGGAAGGAGGAAGCAGGGAAGGAAGGAGGGAAGGAGGGAAGGAAAGAAGGAAAACAAAATATTTAACACTCACCATTGGTTTGATGTCTGCCATATTACAAATCCTTCCTCTTCTTCTTCCTCCTCTTCTCTCTCTGTGTGTCCTCTTCTTTTTCTTCTTCTTCTTCTTCTTCTTCCTGTGTAAACAATAGAGATAGCAATAAATTCATGAAAAGAAAAAAAATAGCAAATAAAAAAGGAGAAAAAAATTATATTGAAAGAAGAAAAATAAGATAAACACCTTTATGGATTTATTTTATATATGTATTTTTGTGTGTGTGTGTGTGTGTTTGTTGGGAAGCACAAGCGACACAAGAAGGATCTTGATTTTAATTCAGTTTATTTTACTCTTTTATTTCTGTGAGAGAGAGAGAGAGAGAGAGAGAGAGAGAGAGAGAGAGAGAGGTTGGAAGGGCAGGGCAGGACAAGGAGGAGGAGGCAGAAATTATACAAAGTGAAATATTGTGAAGCGGAAAATTGTAGGTAGGCAAAGATATACTGGCCAGGCTTTTGAAGGAGTGTTTTGTGATGGTGGTGATACATGGCTTCTGCACACCTTCATCTGAAGAAACACCCATGGAAACAAACCTAGTCAGTCTTCCCTGTGGCCTTGGGAAATGGTTGTAGTAATGGGAGACACACACATTTAAGAAGACAGGTACAGAGTGATGCTGGGTTATATTGGGAGAGAGATGCAGTTAAAAACATAGACCTGAGAACCATTTCCCCATGTCCACATGTCTGGAGGAAGGGAGCATGTCTGTGGGCCCCTGTACACCTGTCACAAGTATGAGGGAGACCGCTAACCCTCTCCCTAACACTCCGAATAAGAGAATTTTGTTTATGAAAGCACTTCTTGTGCATATGAAGGAAGGAAAGTCTGTTTTATCTTTCTTTTTGACCTTGAGCGACGTCCTTTACTGTAAGAAAAAAACCCCATAAAATATAAACCATCCAGCAGTGAAGCAAGTTTCCAGACTCAACTCAGTGTTTGGTAAAATTGTTGTGGCACTGAACAAATCTTTCTGTATTTTGTATCTTTTTTATGCTTTTTATTATTTCTTATTTACCTTTCAATGTTCTTCACATGTATAATTTCTTTACTCCTAATCTTATACACTTTTAAATTATCATCTTATTTTTGTAAATGAAGACAACATGTTGCAGATGTACAGTAGCGATATGAAGTGATGTCGCCGCTCTCAGAATGTTTCCTACATTTGAAGATAACGTGTATTTATTGTTTATGTTATAATGTTCCCTCCTAAACGTTGTGATGTAAAACACGGTAAAATAACGTAGTAGTACCTGAATTACAATTATACATTCATTTGTTTAGAAAAATGCAACTGCAAATGTCATGTGTTGTCTTCAGTACTGAAGACAACCTTCAAATGATTTAGCTCACATCGTGTGCTTATCTTTGCAAAACAGTTGTTAGACGGCATATATATATATATATATATATATATATATATATATATATATATATATATATATATATATATATATATATATATATATATATATATATATATATATATATATATATATATATATATATATATATATATATATATATATATATATATATATATATATATATATATATATATATATATATATATATATATATATATATATATATATATATATATATATATATATATATATATATATATATATATATATATATATATATGACTATGCCTGATGAACGAGCCTCCCATAACCCACTTAGCCAGTGGGGTACCTCTTTGGCCGACTCGGTAAGGAGTGGCTCTTCCATCACGCTGGTCGCGGGTTCAATCCCAGGCAGCCGGCGAATACCATGATCTTGATTAATTTCTCGTGTGTTTCGATACACACAGAGGACGTGTTGGGAAATAGAGGAAATAGAAAAGTATGCTCTTGGGGCATGACATATATCTCTCAGGGCCAGTTTATTGGCTTGAAGGAAATGTCCAAGTAAGGTCAGGGATGAGTTGCCAGTCCTGCCAGGCTGTTCTGCAATCTGTCTTCACTTCTGTCCACAAGTGTCCACGCCCATGTTAACTGTACACCTGTGATCACATAATCGCGGGTTCAGTGTTTTGTATAGCTGTGGACTCACACGTTCCTGTATTTACCGCAATATGTACACAGGCTGACCCAGAGAATGTCTTCATCAACACCAAAGCTTCATGGGGACACTCTGGCCAATTCAAAGGAAAGGATGATGATTGCAAGAAACACCATTGGACACACATAGTGTACTGTAAGTTACAAAAATTCCTTACAAACAGCTCATCCCTGAAACAGTCCTCACCATGAAGCCTCAGACATTTCCTTCTTCTTCAAGTTCAGGTGCTTAAGTTTCCCTTCCATGGGCATCATTTACTAGTGAATACTTCTTTCTATATAGATGAGGAGATAAAAGTGTGGAGAGTGTACAAAGCAGTGACCTGTTGGTGTCTTTCTCTGTAGTGGGCCGGGCAGGAGTCCTGAAGGCCGGGGCCTCAGCTGTTGAGGGAAACATTCACGACTCATCACTGGCTGAGTGTGTCCGTGCTAACACACTCCATTACAAGTGTACTGAGTGCCCTAACTAATGGTTTGTTATCCCATTAAGTGAAAGTAAACACTATCTGTTCCTATACTTGGCACAAAACAATAATTCCTTGGCTGTAGTATCATGCTGTACACACTGGCATGTGTTAAGTATTACTGGGCTGACTTGAGGAAGAACAAGTGTTACAGTTTACAAGTCACCAGGTGTGACAGTTTTCTTTGGTCACCATCCAATAGAGTAACTGTTTTGCTTCAAATCTTGCAAGACAACAATGCTATGTCTGATTTTGTTGTGTCAGCCATTAAATAAATGTTGCAGACATCATTATTACTGTGGTTTGCAGCATTTCCAACACAATCAGGTAACACTTTCAAAATATCACAGCCATCAGTACTTAGAGCATGTTACAGGCAGGTGCTGACATTTCCTTTGTTTTGGGCAGGCAAAACAGGCAGCCAGTGTTGTTTTGGCATAAACACATGGTAGTGAGGGCATTAAAATATTCAATAAATTTGTAAGGCAGCAGTGTTTCATCACTGCCTGCCACTCACTGACGTCCCAAACCTTACATGGGCCCAGGGAACCAAAGCTGGCTGTGGCTTCAAGCTTTGCACAGACTTAACCAATCCTTAGATTTAGAGATCAGTGTTTTGAACACTGAATCATACCTGCCAGCAGCTGTTAACCCCTTCATTGCTAATCCCTCGCAGCGAGACTATCCCCCAGGCGCACTCGGGCAGCCCAGCTGGGGGAGGGGGTCTCTTTTAACCTCAGCATCTCAAAAACTATTCATCACAGCTAAAAAACAAAAAAAAACATTAGAAAGAGGAGGCCAAGATCTATAAGATTCGGTTATGTAAGCCTCTCCTGCAAATGTACAGGCACGTTCAGCAAGTGACGCAAGTGCTCGCTCTTGCAACCGCTGTATCTCAAAAACAATTCACCACAACCAAAAAACAAAAACACCTTTGGAAAGAAGAGGCCAAGATCTATATGATTCGGTTATGTGCGTGCGTGACGGTCAACCGTAAGGCAATTGCTGAGTAGCTCTCTTGATGATGGGGTGCTGGCAGGGCAGTACTGCCAAATGCAAAATTTACAACTATATGGTAAAAAAATCAGTGAGGTCAAGCTATGCAAAAATGCTGCAATATTGGACAACAACATCCACCAGTTACTCGTCCGTAGATTTTCTGCGCTTCTCCGCTCTAGGCTGATATGATTTTCCACCAAATTTAGTGGAAAACTCACTCAATTGGCAGTGCTGTGGGGTGAGAAATAGTGTTGGAACACTCTCATATGCGGGCAATTTGAGTGCGACTGGTGATCACTGCAAGGGTTTAGCACCACCGGCAAGTTACGCTGGTCCTCGCTGCAAGGATTTAGCATCAAAAGGGTTGAACACACAGGTCCAGCTGGGGGTAGGGCTGGCCTGGGCAGGTACCAGTACAGGACAGGTCCTAACAGTACTGACTCTACAACAGCACCAGACTGATGAGCAGACTGGTGCCCTGACTGTGTCACACAGTACTGCCAATACCAGTACTGGTGCCTGCCCTTACTGCCAACAGGACCTGTTGGTTGGGCTTTAACAGCCCAACAATAATAATAATATAATAATTATAATAATTATAATAATAATAATAATAATAATAATAATAATAATAATAATAATAATAATAATACATACCTGCTTCCTTCCTTCTTGTGGCAGTGAGTGGCTCCCCTGGTGGTGGTGGTGGTGGTGGTACAGCTGGTTCCACATCGCTGATCCTGCAAATAATGGTTCATAAATATACAGTTGGAGACAGGCTGGAAAAAAAACACGGTAAAAAAAGGATGTTTATTTTGTTTTAATGTTTTTTTGGTTTTTATATATACAATATATATATATATATATATATATATATATATATATATATATATATATATATATATATATATATATATATATATATATATATATATATATATATATATATATATATATATATATATATATATTCGCGGGTATTTCGTTCCCGGACTTCGGCGCGATGCGCGAAACCGCGAACGGCGGGACTATAACCCTATGGGAAAATATGCATTTGGGGAAGTCACTTCTGACACGTCATATAAAACATGTTTTTTTCGTTCCCAAAAGTAGCCCAATTTGCGATAAGTAGCCCAATCTGGCAACACTGCAGTGTGGCGGCGCGTGAATTTTTTTTTTTTAGGATAATGTTGCTATGAGAAAATCTCGACCAATAGCAGTCGTCCCTGAGTGAGCTGCTGGCCAATAGGAAAGCATGACGTCACAGTCTAACCGTGACGTCACTCAGGAGCAACCTAAAGGCGGTGTCACACTAGCACTTTTTCCGTCAACTTTTTCCGTCGTTTTTCTGAAAATCGTCGATATCTTGGCTGCGGCCTGTCACACACAAACGGTGTTTCGTCTGAAACTTTCCGTCGGCACAGACCATAGGAATGTAAACAAACATGGAGTCCATGCTGCAGCAAAGATACGCTGCTCTGAACCTAATACTGTGTATTGTGAGACTTAGACGAGCTAAACAAGCCAAAAAGCGTGCATGGATGCGCTCATGGTTGGCTCGTCGGGAAAGAGAAAGTGTGTACCACAGGCTGTTAAAAGAGCTGAGTTTAGAGGATCATGAGACTCTGAAGAATTGGATCAGGTTGGACAAGAGCCAGTACCACAGACTTCTGGAGTTAGTGACACCTCTTATTGCCAGAAATGACACCAGGATGAGGAAGGCTGTCACTGCAGGAGAGCGTTTGAGACAGGTTGAAGCCACGCGGAAAGTCTCGGTCTTGGTCTTGGAAATATAAACAAAGGCGGAAATTTGCAGGCGGAAACGATCCTGATCGTCTGACAAATTCATGCGATAAGTTCATGCGGAACGATGAAAATTCGACGGAAATCGCATTAATCGACGGAAAAAGTGCTAGTGTGACACCGCCTTAACGTCCATTGCCCCGCCTCCTCCTCTCTCCTTCCCCTCCTCTCTGCCTCCCTCCCTCCTCTCTGCCTTCCTCCCTCCTCTCTCCCTTCCCCCCTCCTCTCTGCCTCCCTCCCTCCTCTCTGCCTTCCTATTTAGCGTCAATGCATCCGCGTATACGCGAAACTGGGGCCGCGTATATAAGCAGGGTACAATTTGTTGACCGCGAATACGCGCAACCGCGTTGGGTGTGACCGCGAACGGGGGGGGGTGACGGTATAAATATATATATATATATATATATTTATATATATATATATTTATATATATATATATATATATATATATATATTTTTTTTTTAACATAGGAGACAGCTCAAGGGCACAAAAAAGGAAACAATCATAAAAAAGCCCGCTCCTCGCTGCTCCTAAAAAAGAAACAAAAGAGGTGGCCGAAAGCAAGGTCAAATACGGGAGGAGAGGTGTCCTGATACCCTCCTCTTGAAAGAGTTCAAGTCGTAGGCAGGAGGAAATACAGATGAAGGAAGATTGTCCCAGAGTTTACCAGCGTGAGGGATGAAAGAATGAAGATGCTGGTTAACTCTTGCATAAGGGGTTTGGACAGTATAGGGATGAGCATGAGTAGAAAGTCGAGTGCAGCGGGGCCGCGGGAGGGGGGGAGGCATGCAGTTAGCAAGTTCAGAAGAGCAGTCAGCGTGGAAATATCGATAGAAGATAGAAAGAGAGGCAACATGGAGGCGGAATTTAAGAGGTAGAAGACTATCAGTATGAGGAGGAGAGCTGATGAGACGAAGAGCCTTAGCCTCCACTCTGTCCAGAAGGGCTGTGTGAGTGGAGCCCCCCCACACATGAGATGCACACTCCATACGAGGGCAGACAAGGCCCCTGTATATGGACAGCAACTGTGCAGGGGAGAAGAACTGGCGGAGACGGTACAGAACGCCCAGCCTCGAGGAAGCTGATTTAGTAAGAGATGAGATATGAAGTTTCCAGTTGAGATTTTGAGTTAAGGATAGACCGAGGATGTTTAGTGTTGAGGAAGGTGATAGCTGGGTGTTGTCAAAGAATAGGGGATAGTTGTTAGGAAGATTGTGTCGAGTGGATAGGTGGAGAAACTGTGTTTTTGAAGCGTTGAAGGACACCAGGTTCTTCTTGCCACAATCGGAAATAATAGTAAGGGCTGAGCCTAAGCGTTCTGCAGCCTCCAGCCTTGAGTCGTTAAGTTCCTGAAGGGTGGGTCTTCTATTAAAAGAAGTTGAATAATGCAGAGTGGAATCATCGGCGTAGGAATGGATAGGACAGTTCGTTTTGGAAAGAAGATCATCAATGAACAACAGAAAGAGAGTGGGAGATAGGACAGAACCCTGTGGGACACCACTGTTAATAGATTTAGGGGAAGAACAGTGACCGTCTACCACGGCAGAAATAGAACGGTCAGAAAGGAAACTGGAGATAAAGGTACAGAGAGAAGGATAGAAACCGTAGGAGGGTAGTTTAGAAAGCAAAGATTTGTGCCAGACCCTATCAAAAGCTTTTGATATGTCCAGCGCAATAGCAAAAGTTTCACCGAAACGGCTAAGAGAGGATGACCAAGAGTCAGTTAAGAAGGCAGGAGATCACCAGTAGAACGCCCTTGCGGATCCCATACTGCCGATCAGATAGAAGGTCAGAAGTGGAAAGGTGCTTTTGAATCTTCCGGTTAAAGATTGATTCAAAAGCTTTAGATAGACAAGAAAGTAAAGCTATAGGACGGTAGTTTGAGGGATTGGAGCGGTCACCCTTCTTAGGTACAGGCTGTATGAAGGCATACTTCCAGCAAGAAGGAAAGGTAGATGTTGACAGGCAGAGCCGAAAGAGTTTGACCAGGCAGGGTGACAGCACGGAGGCACAGTTTTTAAGGACAATAGGAGGCACTCCATCAGGTCCATAAGCCTTCTGAGGATTGAGGCCAGAGAGCGCATAGAAAACATCATTTTGAAGAATCTTTATAACAGGCATAAAGGAGTCAGAGGGGGGATGAGTAGGAGGAATATGCCCAGAATCGTCCAGAGTGGAGTTTTTAGAAAAAGTTTGAGAGAAGAGTTCAGCCTTAGAGATAGATGAGACGGCAGTGTTGCCGTCAGGACTGAGGAGTGGAGGGAAAGATGAAGAAGTGAAGTTGGAGGAGATGTTTTTGGCTAGATGCCAGAAGTCACGGGAAGAGTTAGAGAAAGCAAGGTTTTGACATTTTCTATTAATGAAAGAATTTTTGGTTAGTCGGAGAATAGATTTGGCACGATTTCGGGCAGAAATGTAAAGTTCATAATTAGCATTAGTTTGAAGGCTCTGGTATCTTTTGTGAGCTACCTCTCTATCATTGACAGCACGAGAACAAGCGTGATTAAAGCAAGGCTTTTTTGCGTGAGGAGTAGAGAAAGAACGAGGAATGTATGCCTCCATTCCAGAGACAATCACCTCTGAGATGCGCTGAGCACACACAGAGGGGTCTCTATCCTGGAAGCAATAATCATTCCACAGGGAAATCAGAAAAGTACATCCTCAGGTCGTCCCACCGAGCTGAAGCAAAATGCCAGAAGCATCGCCTCGGTGGGTCCAGAGGGTGTACAGGAGCGATAGGACAGGATGCAGAAATAAGATTGTGATCGGAGGAGCCCAACGGAGAGAACAGTTTGACAGAATAAGCAGAAGGGTTTGAGGTAAGGAAGAGGTCTAGAATGTTGGGCCGGTCTCCAAGACGGTCAGGAATACGTGTAGGGTGCTGGACCAGCTGCTCTAGGTCGTTGAGGATAGCAAAGTTGTAGGCTTGTTCACCAGGATGGTCAGTGAAAGAGGATGAAAGCCAAAGCTGGTGGTGAACATTGAAATCTCCTAGGATGGATATATACATATATATATATATATATATATATATATATATATATATATATATATATATATATATATATATATATATATATATATATATATATATATATATATATATATATATATATATATATATATATATATATATATATATATATATATATATATATATATATATATATATATATATATATATATATATATATATATATATACATACACACACACACAAGATTGGAAGAGAGCAAACATAGTACCAATTTATGAAGGAGGAAAGAGAGAGGACCCATTAAATTACAGAGCGGTATCACTCACTAGTGTGGTTGCGAAGATATGTGAGAGGCTACTTAAAAACAGGTGGTCGGAATTTTTAGAAAGTGAGAGAATTATCTCGGATTGCCAGTTTGGATTCAACTCACCAACTTTTTATGTTATTACTCAAGGGTGACAGATTTAATACAAGAGAGAGAAGGCTGGGGGGATGGAGTGTACCTGGATTTGAAAAAGGCATTTGACAAAGTACTGCACAGAAGACTAATTTGGAAAATTAAAAATAGGGGTGGAGTGGGTAATGGGCTGATTAAGTGGCTGGAGGACTTCCTAACTAACAGGGAAATGAGGACAATAATCAGGGACAAGGCTTCCAACTGGTGCCCAGTGAGGAGTGGGGTCACACAAGGTTCAGTGCTGGCACCGATAATGTTTGCTGTTTGTATAAATGATATGGTGGAGGGAGTGACCAGCCATGTGAGTTTGTTTGCAGATGATGCAAAGCTATTGAGACGAGTCAATGATGTGAAG
Organism: Eriocheir sinensis; assembly: GCF_024679095.1. Lineage (NCBI taxonomy): Eukaryota > Metazoa > Arthropoda > Malacostraca > Decapoda > Varunidae > Eriocheir > Eriocheir sinensis. Next base: position 380,432 of record NW_026111317.1, on the reverse strand, counting down.
GACTGTGAGGCATTGCAGAGGGACCTGGACAGAATATGGGAGTGGAGTGGTACATGGCAGATGGAATTCAACCTTGGGAAATGTAAAAAAAATAGAGTTTGGGAGGAGCGGTAGAAGATGTGAATATGATTATAAGATGGGAAGTGAGATAATATGCAGAGGAGTGGAAGAAAAAGATTTGGGAGTGACTGTCTCAGAGAACATGTCACCGGACAAACACATCAACAGGATAACGGGACAAACTATGAGTTTGCTGAAGAACATAAGGACGGCATTTGTGTATTTGGATGAGGAGATGATGAAGAAAATAATAGTTACAATGATAAGGCCAAGGTTGGAGTATGCAGCAGTGGTCTGGTCTCCTCACGAAAAGAAGAATATAAGAAAGCTGGAAAGAGTACAGAGAATGGCAACTAAGATGGTACCGGAACTTAGGGATCGGACTTACGAGGAGAGACTCAATAGCATGGGGCTCACAACCCTGGAAAGAAGAAGAGAAAGAGAAGACCTGATAGCGGTGTACAGGGTGGCGAGCGGGGTGGAGAATCTGGAGTGTGTGTGAAGCGAGAGGGAAATGAGAGGACATGGAAAGAAGTTGAGGGTGATCACGTAGACAAGATGTGAAAAAGTTTAGCTTCCCAAACAGAAGCATGAGTTGTGGAATGGACTGAAGGAGGAGGTGGTTTGTGCAAGAAACATTCATGATTTTAAGAAAAAGTTGGATAAGAGAGGATATGGAGACGGGACAGCGTGAGCGTAGCTCTTTTCCCGTATGTCACAACTAGGTGAATACACACACACACACACACACACACTGCATGAGGCAATGGGACAAGCCATACAGTCAGCGACAATTAGAGGAGTTCTGTCCCCCCAAAATTGCCAGTGATCGCTAGCTACTTTAACTAAAACAGAGTCAAGGCCTGTTGATGCTATTAAGACTACAACACTTTAAAATCTCTCACGTGATAAGTCATGATGCACTGTGCCTATAGTCTACAAGACATTGATCCCAAGTGTTTATGCTAACATATTTCAGGTGAAGTGGTGAGAAACACTCTACCATTCAGTTATTACAAGCTAAATACTCGCACCCAAGCTTACACCATTCTCCCATTTTTGTCTAATCTCCTGACGCATGTATAGCTTGAACCATTTTTCCAATAGATTCTAAGAAGACTTACTTATGTTCAATCTGGAAAGTACCGAACAGAATCTAGTCAGTAGAACTCGTGGTAATGAGATATTCAAAAGGCCGAAACCCGCACAGTACCAAAAGGAGCCGCTGAGGGGCCGAACTCACTCTCACCAAGACTTCATACCTGTCAAGTCTTACGTTTTTTGCGTAAGTCTTACGTAATTTCGGCGATTTTCAAGTTTTACGGCGTAAGTTGAAAATCTTACATTTTTTTCTCCGCTGGCAATGTTTTTTTTTTAACCCTCTCGCACACGATGACGCGTTTCGCATCATCAAAGGTAAAAGGTCCTGGCGCACGATGATGCGAAACGCATCATAGAAGTAAAAAAATTGATTAAAAGTTTTCAGTGGAAGTGCGTCAAATTTGGAGCGTCATTTGTCGGGATGTTTCTTAATGGTAACATATGGCAACCTTTCTAAGGAGCGTAAATGAGGAGCATGGAGCGATTTTTAGTTGTTAGGCAACTCTGACGGGAGAGGAAAAAATACAGTTTTCTTGGAGTAACTCAGGAACTATTAGGCGTATGAAGATATTGAGGATACCATAAGAATCCTCACTAAATTCCGCTTTGAAACATATAATCGGCTAAAAAAGTTGGCCCACAAAATTTCGAGATAGCAAGTGGGGAAGAGTTGGTACTTAGGATTTATTGTCTACAATACTCTATACGGAGACTTGAAACGAGCTTCTATTGTTTATATATATTTTTCCTCTATTTTATTTGCGCATGTTCTAGTACAAGTCTTTATGAAGCCATTGATACCAAATTTATTGGGGTACGACATATATCTGTGATGGTAAAATACATACTGAAAGGTAAGAGTTTCGCGGCGGCAAAAAAAGGCTGGTCGGGCCTGAGAGATGCATGGTGAGTGGAAGAGAAACTTACTGGAAACTTACTGTGCGTGAGAAGGTTAACATGTTTGTTTTAAACAATTTTAAATATATCGTACGCGCCATATTTAAATCCATGTGAGCATGCTGAGTAACGGTTACTATTACGATTAGTGTGTGTGTGTGTGTGTGGGGGGGGGGTATCTCGTGCACCCTGCTTGAGTCCGTCGAAAGTCTTTTCAACACAAACTTATGGTCTCTAACGCAAAATCTTATGGCAAGACACCACAGTAGCTTGACAGGTATGAGACTTAGCAACACAAAGGGCTGTAGCTGTCTAGGACACTGGGGAGAAAGAAACAGTGGAACACCTAATTGTAGAATGTAGCAACTACGAGAGGCAGAGAGGAGAGTTAGTACCAGAAGAAGTGATGGCCGTGATGAGCCGATGAAAAGCGATACAGGTCAAAAGAAGGTTTGTTTTGGTTTGGAATGCCAAGTCGTATAAATCTTCCTCCAAGGTATAAATACATAATGAACAAGTAAAGTCTGTGTTCATGATTTATTAATTGCTTTAGTGTATCAAGTGCCTAAAATTGAGAGTAAAGAAGTTTTTGAAAACCTAAAAACAACGAACAACAGGTCGTAGATTCAGGCTGCTTTGCAGCCTAAGTTTCATAATTTCATTTATCATAACACTGCAACTCTGTCAAAGATTACTGAAGAAAATGTTCTTAATATTCATAACAATGTCACTCACCCTCTGGTTTATAGCCTTTGACTCTTTCCAGCAGGGTCTGTTTCTTGGTTAATAATAATAATAATAATAATAATAATAATAATAATAATAATAATAATAATAATAATAATAATAATCAAGCAGTCCTACCTTAAGATGAAGCAGCTGTTGTGTGTGAGTGGCAAAGTCTGGGCAGGAGTGAAGCAGATGGTGTCTGGCTCCTGAGGTACAGCTGTGAGTGGCTGGAGCAGTGAGTGTGGCAGCCACCCTCCACAGCCTGGGTCACCACACACCTGCAGGCCATGACAGGGGTTACCAGGAGGCATATTCCCCAAGTCTGTACTCTTGAGCAGGGCAGGATAGGTGAGGTTAGGTTAGGGAAAGTTAGGTAAGGTTTGGTTGGAGTTACTTAAGGTAATTTTGGGAGGGGGGAATCACAATGAGAGTATTTTCCAGAACAGCCCGTGGTTAGCTGCCAAGTTACAGCCGAGCGTCTTCACTCAGGGACCACATGCCCGCAGAGACTTCAGGAACATGCGACCAGGAGTGCTCAACTAGCAGGGGACAAAACAGATGACCATTCTCTTCCTCTCATCTTTATTTCAATATTCTCCTTCCTTCCTTTCTCTCTCTGTCTCCATCTTTATTTGTATTTTCTACCTCCTCCTCCTCCTCATCCTTTATTTATTTTCCTCTTGTTCCTAATCTTTTCTTTATATATATTTATTTCCTTCCTTCTTTCCTTTCTCTCTCTGTCTCCATCTTGGTATTTGCATATTCTTCCTCTTTATTTTCCTTTCATTTCCAGTTTTTTCTTTATATTTCTTTCCTTCCTTTCTCTCTCACTCCATCCTTATCCATATCCTCCTTCCCTCCCTTCTCTGACTTACACTCCTTTTCCTTCTCTTCCTCTAAGTCCTGTCACTCTACACTTTCCCTGCTCTTAACATAGGCTGAAAACATGAAAGTTAACCCTTCCCTAAACTGCACCAGACACCTTAAGTTGACAGACATTCCAAACTGCATATCAAAAGTTCCCTCGTTGGCAGCAGGGTAAAATAAACTGAGCCTTACCTTGCTACATCATCCTTCTCTCTCAGCCCATAACTTACCTTGAGATCCATCAGGCTGTAGCAGTCATGGAGGGCTTTACTTTGTCACCACCAACTTGTGGCACTGGCCAGCCAAGCAGTTCTGTGCAAGGCTGGACCCCATCTTGACCAGGCAGTCTTGCATGGCGGACTGGCTTGATGGGTCCTGTGGAAGGGAGGGTTTGGGGGTCACTCATGCCTTGGAAAAATAAAGAATTAAATGTTCTTAGGTCAATATTGTTATACATAATGATATCCCATTACAAGTGTTTCCCAAGGCCACAGAGAAAATTATCCAGGATTTCATGGGTGATTTTCCCTATCAAGGTGCAGGAGTCAGCTCAAACTATACCCAGCATCACAAAACAGTCCGTGGAAACCCAGCAACTTATACGAGAGAGTTTCAGCTTCTATTATGACTGTTTCCCAGGGCCACAGTGAAGATTAACAGGGCTTTCATGGGTGATTTTCCCATTCAAGGTGCAGAGGGCGTGTTAAAACTATTACCAGCATCCCAAAACACCCCATGGACACCCCAACAAGTACTATGAGAGGCTTTTCAAATAGGTGAACTGAGGTGCCCAGACATTTAGTACAGACCTTTGTCCCTGTGATAAAAATAATTTGTTGGGAGTAAAATTTAACATAAAAATTCAAATCCCTTGCAAACTAATAAATGAGTATATCAAATGTAGGGATATATATATACACCTTTGTGCCTTGTGTGAGGGGCAGTACACACACACACACACACACACACACTTAGGAACTTATGTAAGCCCTGTTTCACTCAACCTCAGACACCCGCAAGCCTAGATATAACTTTCCCAAGCCCTGTTTCACTCCCCCAGCTCCTCTCTAAGCCCTGTTTCACTGTACCTCAGATACCCCAAGCCCTGTTTCACTCCCCAAAGCCCTCCCTGTTTCAGTCACTCTGGATAGCGTCATCTACTCACTTGGTGCCTCCGAGCAGGTGTTCATGGTGACGACAGCAGCACTCACACACTCAATAAAGAACACCTGTGAGTTCTGGTCCCCTGTTTCTGCTTGTCCATCTCCTGAGAGCCCTGCACCATCCTGGAAGGGGTAAAGGGGGTGGTAACTGACTGATGGTGAGAATTATTAGGGTATAAGTAATGGTGAAGGAGGGCCAGATTCTTAAACATTTTGACGCCCAGACACACACACACACAAACACACAATGACCAGGCTTTCATAGGAGTTTTGATTATTTCCAAGGGTAGTTTCTTAGCCCGGTAGCAGCGACGGGCCAAATGTGTGTCTTTACCGTGTGTAGCAGCAACAGGCCAAATTTTTGCCATAATATAAACCCCCAAAATTAGATGATACATAAACTGATCACAAATGCGTTCATGTATATTATGAAATGGTTTGTGTGAGTGATGATTTTTTCTCATTTTTCTCGCTTAGAGTGGCATTTAAGATCCACGCAGCAGAGCTTTTTCCACTGGGCTATCAGAATGGTGAGTCTGCATGTGTGTGTGTGTGTATTTACCTAGTTGTAATTTTACAGGCCTGGGCTTACGCTGGTGTGGTCCCGTCTCCGTACCTATAATTATCCAACTTTCCCTTGAAGCTCTGCACACTCTTCGCCGATACTATTTTTTCACTTAGTCTGTTCCAAACCTCTATATTTCTTTGTGTGTGTGTGTGTGTGTGTGTGTGTGTGTGTGTGTGTGTGTTTCTATGCTAATTCATGTTCATCAGTAAGAGCATGGCACTTCAGCAATTATATCTTTTTTTAGGACAAATTTTGACTAATATTATCCTTTTTGGTAGCCTGAACTTTTGGCCTAAGGAAAAGAAAATAACTGAACAGAGAATAGAAGTGAGCACTCCACCCCTTACCATGGTCCCCCTCATCCAGTGTGCTGTACTCCTCGCTCTCGGCCTTGCCCAGCGCCCACGGACACCTCCTCATGGCCGCCAGGGTCCACAAAGTCCAGCATCTGTGTGGCAAAGTCCAATTAGTATATCTGTGGGAGATTTAGCATCGGAGAGTAAATCACCTTACCCTAGTGTTGGGTTTGCTAAGTATTATAAGGTTTCTTAACTAACACAGCCATATATTTAAACCAACACAGCCATATATTTAAACTAACACAGCCATATATTTAAACTAACACAGCCATATATTTAAACTAACACAGCCATATATTTAAACTAACACAGCCATATATTACAGCAATATATTTAAACTAACACAGCCATATATTTAAACTAAAACAGCCATATATTTAAACTAACACAGCCATATATTTAAACTAACACAGCCATATATTTAAACTAACACAGCCATATATTTAAACTAACACAGCCATATATTTAAACTAACACAGCCATATATTTAAACTAACACAGCCATATATTTAAACTAACACAGCCATATATTTAAACTAACACAGCCATATATTTAAACTAAAACAGCCATATATTTAAACTAACACAGCCATATATTTAAACTAACACAGCCATATATTTAAACTAACACAGCCATATATTTTCAACCCTAGTCATATATGTATATTTTAACTAACCCAGCCATATATTCTTTGAAGCCTAGCCATATATATTATAACTAACTCCTGACCAGCGACTCCCCAGGTTCCCACACACACATTTGTGACTATTTTTTCAGTTGTTTGGATCAGTCCACTCTTTGCTATTAGTTTCCTGGAGCTTTGAAGGAGTCCTGGCCGTGTCAGCCGTGAGCCATTGAGGCCGTGACATCCAAACCAGTAACCGGACACACTGTTGGCGCCCCAAAGAACACGCCTTACTATATGCTACCATCTCGACACACCATTAAGCTAGTTGTCACACACAGCCTAAGTGTCTTGTGGCAGTAATGTTAGGTAAGGTTACTGTAGTGTGTGTTAGGTTAGCTGAGTTAATATTGTTCCTTCAGCCTAAGTGTCTTGTGGCTTCTGAAACCAAGGATATAAGTAGCAGACTGGGGTCCCTGGAAGCAAAAGTGATTAATATGGAGGAAACAATTACAAGCCATAAACCAACAACAAAAGTCTGTGACCAGGAAGTTAATAGTGTGAGGGACAAGACAGAACCAGGGTTAAGTGACTCATTCCTTAGAGAAGTGAGAGACATGAGGGATAGAGAAAACAACATTGTCATATATGGTGTACCTGAGTCTGTATCTACAGTGAATAGTGAAAAGATTGACCATGACCGGAGATATGTAAAAGATATGATGCAGGCGTGTGGCGTGGAAGTGTTAGTAAACACGGTTCCCCGTGTGTTCAGATTGGGAACATCTAGTGCCAAACCTCGGCCTCTTCTTGTGAAACAAACAGACACTGAAGCTAAGAAAACTTTATTCAAAAACATCAAAAACTTGGGTGCCAGCCCTTTGTATAAATCAGTGAGGGTTACCCATGACCTTACTAAGAGAGAGAGAGATCACGAGGCAGCCTTATGGAATGAGGCAAAAAACCTGTACACTGCAGGGAAAGGGAAACATATAGTGGTTGGGCCACCATGGCACAGAAGGATTGTGAAAGTAAGGGGATACCAAAATCCAGCGGAGACCGAGAACTCAGCCTCCTCAAACACGGCCTAAATAAACTACCAAAGGACAATAGTACACTAAGTTCAGTAGACATTAAGGATGTTCTCATTATGTTTAGTAACGTAGATATTTTTAGTTTAGATAAGAGGCTTGAATTAAAATGCAGACTGGGGAAAATGGAGAGAACACCTCAGGTAATAGCCCTCCAAGAAGTTAAACCAAAACACTACAGGTATGACAGAACTACTGAATACTCTCTGGAAGGATATGATATCATTGAACAAAATTTACACAATGAAATAGGGAGGGGCTTAATTATATATATCAAGAAGGGCATGAAATATAATACAGTTGAATTGAAGGTCAATTATAATGAATACTGTGGCATTGAAATGGTATGCTGTGGTGCAAAATTATTGATTATGTCTGTCTATAGAAGTCCAAACAGTGACATGGACAATAACAATAGTTTGCTCCAGCTGATGAAGGAAGTAAGTGATAGCAGCGTGCAATATAAAGTATTAATAGGGGACTTTAATCTTCCTCAAGTCAAATGGAACAACTACACCACAGAAACTGGAGCAACAGAATTTAGCACACTGTTTGTTGAAAAGGTACGTGATTGTTTTTTCACCCAACATGTTGAGGACGTAACACGGATAAGAGGAGGCAACACAGGCAATACACTTGATTTGATATTCAGCAATGATGACTCAATAGTAGATGATATTGTGTTAGATACACCGCTTGGAAAAAGTGACCATGCTTGCATTACTTTTGCTGTAGCCACACACGAACTAGAGGACAGAAGTAAGAGACAAGTGTACATGTACGAGAAGGCAGACTATCAACTTATGAAAAATCGTCTCAATATAGATTGGGAAGAGTTTTTGTCACAGGAAATAACCGTCGATTACAAATGGAAGAAATTTATTAACAAATTGCAGGAGGTTGTGGAAGAGTGTGTACCTAAGAAACATATTGGTGATATAGAAAAGATGAGGAAAAGAACAAACGAGTCATTGCCAATGAGTGACAAGCTGTGGTCAAAAATAAAGAGAAAACAACGGTTATGGGAAATGCTAAAGAAAAAAAGACAGGAAAACAACACAACTATGGCAGTGGATATTGAGAAGGAGTACAGAAGAATAAACAATCAGGTTAGACACCAAACAAGAAATGCTGTGAAACTCAGAGAAAGAGAAATAGCGAAGAATATTAAAGAGAGCCCCAAAATCTTCTGGAAATATGTGATGTCCAAGACAAGAACCAAATCACGGATTGGAGACTTATATAAGGATGAGGAGAAAATTGAAAAAGCAACAAGTGATAAAGAAAAGGCAGATATATTATCTGAACAGTTTGCTGGGTTTTATTAATGAACCTGATGGAAACTTACCAGTAGCTGACATCAAAGAGGCCCCAAGATTTGATAATGTGGAAATAACACAGGATAAAATAAGGAAGGTAATAGAAAACCTTAAAAGAAACAAGTCACCTGGACCTGACGGGATACACCCTAGGATCATAAAGGAATTGAAGGAGACACTGCTGGAGCCTTTGAGGATACTATACAGCAGTTCATTGCAGGATGGTGTGGTACCAGAAGACTGGAGGGTAGCTCACATCACAGCCATTTTTAAAAAGGGGAATAAATGTGATCCAGGCAACTATAGGCCGGTCAGCCTTACTAGTATATTCTGCAAGATGATGGAGTCACTTTTGAGAGAGGAAATTATTGCACACATGAAAATGAACAATCTCTTTAGTAATAAGCAATTTGGCTTCATCTCGGGCAGATCAACGGTGCTGCAACTTATCAAAGTGCTTGACGCATGGACTGAGGCTCTTGACGAGGGGCTGGCTGTGGATGTGGTTTACCTGAATTTCATGAAGGCCTTTGACAGAGTCCCACATAAGAGATTAATGAAGAAAGTCTCCAGCTATAGAGTGGAAGGCAAGGTGCTCAGATGGATTCATAGTTTTTTGACTGGTCGGAAGCAGAGGGTCCTGGTCAATGGCGAGGCATCAGCATGGAAGGACGTGACAAGTGGAGTGCCACAGGGCTCGGTGCTGGGTCCTTTGCTATTTGTAATGTTTATAAATGACCTGCCAGATTCAGTCAAACATGACAGCCAAGTGTTCCTGTATGCAGACGACACTAAGATTTTTAGAAAGATAAAGGAAAGGGAAGATTGTGACAAGCTGCAAGAGGACCTAGATGAGCTCAAAGGATGGACAGAAAAATGGCTCATGAATTTTCACCCAGACAAAAGTAAACACATGAGGATTGGGCAATCAGAAATTGAGGACAAAGTTTATAATATGTACAGTAAAATCAATAAGACCAGGGTAGAAAAGGACATAAGTGTGGTCATTGATAACAAGCTCATGTTCTCAGATCACCTGGCCGAAAAAAATTAACAAGGCGAATAAGATTGTGGGGCTGATAAGAAGAACTTTTATTCACCTTGACCCTGCAGTATTCAAGACACTCTACACTGCATTGGTAAGACCCCATTTAGAATATGCCAACCAGGTATGGAGTCCACACCTGGTGAAGGATGTTGAGGCTGTGGAGAACGTGCAGCGAAGAGCAACGAAGCTGGTGCCTTGCCTGAAAGACCTGCCATATGGAGAGAGACTGAGACAGCTTGAGTTGCCCACACTGGCATATAGAAGATCCCGGGGAGACCAAATTGAAACTTTTAAAATTGTAACCAGGAAATATGATATAGATTGTACAGAGGGACTTTTTGATTTAAGGGAAGATAGCACCACACGGGGAAACTCTAAGAAAATCTTTAAACCAAGAGCTAGGCTGAATGTTCGGAAGTTTTCATTCCCCAACCGGGTGGTTAATACCTGGAACAGTTTGCCAGAGTGGGTAGTGAACGCTGACTCAGTAGAGAGTTTTGAGGCAAAACTCGATAAATTTTGGAAAAATCAAGAACAAAAATTTTCATATAGAGCACAAATAGTCACCACGCGCAGCCCACACAGTATTCAGGCTGCTGAACTGGAGCCACAGGCCACTTAAGGCCTCTTCCAGGGAATCTTCTGTGAGTATCTGTGAGTATCTGTGAGTAATGTTAGGTAAGGTTACTGTAGTGTGCGTTAGGTTACATTAAGTTGAGTTAATATTGTTCCTTCAGCCTCAGTGTCTTGTGGCAGTAATGTTAGGTAAGGTTACTGTGGTGTGCGTTAGGTTACATTAAGTTGAGTTAATATTGTTCCTTCAGCCTCGGTGTCTTGTGGCAGTAATGTTAGGTAAGGTTACTGTAGTCCAGGTTAGGAGGTTATGTAACGTTCGGTTGAGTATGTAGTTTAAATACGCTCCCCCACCCAAAACGCTCGAGTGCATGGCCGTCTCCTCGACCTATGGGACAGATACGAGGAAGGCGACCTGTGCACTGAAGCATTTCTAAGAGCTTGAGCATCAATAGTTGGGCTTGGACCTAACCCAACGTCCGCGGCAATGAATGATTCGTAACCAAGACTAGAAGAGGCGGCATGCAGGAGCGGCATGTTTTTTAACACTTTCAGATTTTTTACCTGTGCACTGTTTATTATTACCAATATAGTATACATACCTCTTATGGAAGCTTTAAGTATGTATATATTCAATTCCCTTTTTGAGCCATTATATGGCCTTTAATTTTGTTTGTATTGATAATATTTGTCACTCAACATACGTATAATATCAAAGCAATAAAATGAAATAAATCTTTTCTCATTTTATGGGGCAAATAAAAAATATACGAAAAAAATGCAACCTACCATGACCCCTTTCTCTAACAAAGGACATCACTGTATACGGGTTAAAGGGTGTCAGGTCAGGACGGCCCCAGACCACGACGGCCCACCACGACGGCCCCCCCTGACGGCCTCAAACCATGACGGCCCCATTTTGATCTCCATTTTCCACGGTTCACACTTGGCAATTTTTTGGCCTTAGCTCTAATTGCATTTATGTGCTAATTACCGTCAACTACCGTCAACTGCCGTCAACTACCATCAACTACTGTCACCTCCCTCATGATTTAACAATTCAACACTTGTCACCAACTGTCGTCAATAGTGAGGATATCAATCTTCATTGATAACTAGAAATACATGTAAAAATCCCTACTTGTTATACATCCACCAATATTTTAATGAAACTTGTTTCAGTGTGTGTGTGTGTGTGTGTGTGTGTGTGTGTAAAGGGTGGAGTTGGAGGAAAGGAAAGAGGGAGATAGCAGGGAGGGAGGAGGGAAGGACTGGGAGGGAGAGTCTGGGAGGAAGGGAGGGAGGAGGGATGGGATGGGAGATAAGGCGACAAGCATGTGTGCATGTGTGTCTGGGTGTGGGTGTGTGTAATAACAATAACAATAATAATAATAATAGTAATATTATTGTTTTAATAATAATAATAATATTATTATTATTATTATTATTATTATTATTATTATTATTATTATTATCACCAAAAAAAAGATAATAATAAGCAGTGAAGGGCTGAAATAGGAAGGGAGGGTTGACACCAATTGACGGCAGTTGACGGTAGGGAGGGAGGGTATAGGGAGGGTTGGAGGGAGGAGGTAGAAGATAAGGAGGGTGTGTACACGTGTGTGTGTGTGTGTATTTACCTAGTTGTATATTACAGGGTTCGAGCGGGGCTCATAGTGACCTGTCTCCATATCTATATTTGTCCAATTTTTCCTTGAATTTGTGCACATTTTCTGCTGTAACAGTCACGCTTACCATACATAAGTATGGTAAACGACTAGGAATACCACCCACAGTGTTTCCGAACACACTGACTCTGCTTCACACCTAATTGAAAGTGTTGCCAGTAGTATGATAAACACAAGGCTTCCAGGTATAAATTGACAGGAGTTGAATCCATCTAATCAGATCGATCCACTACTGCTCAGACAGCATTGATCAGCATGCCTCCAGTAAGACCTTCACAAAGTAAGGACACCCCTGCCTACTGTGTCTCCTGTGACAGAGTGGTTACAAACCGACAGCATGCCTTGTGTTGTGATAACTGCTCCCAGTGGCAACACAGATTGTGTAACTGTGGAGTTAGTTATGCTCAATACCAACTGATGAAGAAGGGTGACCTCAACATACAGTGGCATTGTTGCAAGTGTAAGTGTCCTGCAGATTCTTTGGCTCAGCTGGAAGACTTTACCTTGCCAGTTGGTGAAAGCACACACATACAGACCTTCACAAGCGAAAACAGCCTGATAACTCAAGACGACACAAGTGACCATCAGCTGCCCGACCTGCAACCTGCACAGAACACTGCCATGGAGTCTGCTTCACATGCTGACATTCATCTAAGCAACACCAGCAACAGTGATGACGGCACTTTCCACATAACACACAGTTTTCAAATTCCTCAAGATATTGTAGAGGATGCATTACCAGATCTTCCTATTGCAGACATCTCGGCCAGCGATGAGCCACACGTCACAACTTACCAGATCATACCAGCCGGCACACTCAAAGGAAAACCTCTCTTGGTTGACAGCAATGGTTATTCGTACAACATCAAAGCTAACAAGAATGGACATCCTGGCAAAACTACTTGGCGTTGCAGCATCCGGAATCGCACCTTTACGTGCAAGGCCACTGTCTTACAAAAGGGCAACACTTTTACTCCAGGGCTCCATGACCACGCTCATCAGGCAGAACCAGGGAAGCAGAAGAACTACGAGATTGTGGCTGATGTCAAGCGTAAGGCGTCTGAAGATGTATTCCGTTCTGCCAGTGCCATTGTTGAAGAAGTGATGACCAGCCAGTTACAACCTACTGATCCAGAGCCAAGTCGTCCTGCACCGGGCCTCCTTGTGAGACGGGCCAACAGACTACGCCAAGCATTGCGGCCTACAGATCCACAAGATCTGCACTTCGAAGTAGCTGTTAACTTCATACCACAAGATTATCTCCGCAATGATATCGCAATGGATGGGGCAAGACATTTGATTTTTGCAACACAAGCACAACTTGACATCCTGGAACGTGCCAAGACGTGGTATGTTGATGCCACCTTCAAGATCGTCGCCGCCCCATTCCACCAGCTATTCTCCATTCATGCTTTCATCAAAGGAGATGACAGTGACATGAAGCAAGTCCCACTTATATTTGTGCTGATGTCACGCCGTAGGAAAAGGGATTACAAGGCTGTCTTGGAATCTATCCTTAACATGGTTCCAAACAATCAAGAAGGTTGTTGCTGATTTCGAGCAAGCCATTTGGAGAGCCTTCCGTTACATCTTGCCAAACACCACCATCCAGGGATGCCTATTTCATTGGGCACAGTGTATCTTTAGGAAGGTTCAAGACCTTGGTCTGGCGGTTGCATACCGTGAAAACGGTCCAATGCAGAAGTTTGTCAGGAAACTCTTCGCTCTCCCATGTCTTCCTGTTGAACACATTCGTGCAGCCTTCAACCAGCTCATCAATGAACCATCGACACCAGCCGTAGCTCCACTTCTAGACTACATCCGAGACACGTGGATTGAAGGAGACCTGTGGCCGCCAACTTCATGGTGCATCTTCAACCAATCAACAAGAACAAATAATGATGCAGAGGGTTACCACCGTCGCATCAATGAGAAAGCCCGCAATCAAGCCCACCAGCTCTACAAACTGATCCCCCTCCTTCATGCAGAGAGCTGCCTTGTTCCTCTTCAGGTCCAGCTTGTGAAGGAGAAGAAACTGAAAAAGTATCACCGCAAACGTGCTCAGACCACCCAAGGACGAATTTTCAGCTACTGGAGGCAGTACGAAGAGGGAACCCTGACAACATCATCCTTACTCAAGAAGTGTTCCAGGTTAACTGCTCCCAGTTTGTGATTAGGCCTATGTATGAAATTGAGAGAATTATATAAATCATATGTGAGCCTACTTTTGATGTAAAAAGAATATTTTAGTTTTAGGCTACTGCTTTCATTGGATATTTAAATTTAACTTTTTTAAATCCTATGTTTATACAAATAAATGGAACCTTGCATCGACTGTTTAATACCCTGTTTTGGAGTATCGAAGGCGAAAAAGGAATAAGAAACGCGTATGGACTTTTTACTTATTTCACTACTTAGAAACCACTACCTTAGAAAGCTCCCCATTGTTTGTCTAACAAAGGGCCGTCCTGGGAGGCCGTCGTAGAGGGCCGTTGTGGTTGAGGGCCGTCCTGACTAGAATTTGGGGCCGTCCTGGGGGGCCGTCGCGGAGGGCCGTCGTGTTTAATAGGTTTTCTTGGTGAGTAGCAGAACCTCTCCTTTCAAGTGGCGAAACAACTAGCACGCGAAATCACGGAGGTGCGAACACCCACAGGTGGCGAACCGGAAAGTGGCAAAACCTCTGCAACCCGAGTGTCCCTATCTCTTCTAACATATCCTTGTTGGGTGCAGTAAACCACGTGAGTTAACACAGGTTCACCTCACTGTTGATCCAGACCATTTTTTTCTGAGGGTTTGGTGTGTCTTGGAACGGCCACAGTCACCTCTAACACTTGCCTGCTGCATCTTGACAGGCTTGGGATGACCACCATGCAGGCACCCCCAAGAAAGCCTACCACCGCTAGAGACCACAACATAAAAATTAAATAAATAAATAAATGAATCTAATGGGGCCTCACCTACAGGAGGTTTACACCCTTGCCTCTCCTTAGGGTCAATATAATACAGGGGAATACACACAAAACTCCTCCCTGGCACGGGGCACACCAGGGAGGAAAAGTATAGAATAACACCCAGAGAGCCAACACCCCAGCATGTGTCCCGCTCTCCACACACACACACACACCCCTGTCCCTGCTCCTGCCCCTGTGGTATCATCCCTGACTCTGCCCCTGCCCCTGCATGCTTGGCTCAACACACACACGCACACACACGTCACCGCTGCCATCACTCTGCCCACAGCCCCTATTTTTCCAAGTTTAACGCCTTATTTCACCGTCCAGTCGATTCCTAAACCTTGAACAAGACGTCACCTCCTTTGCTTCCCTCCCTGGCACTGTAGATTAGGAAATAATAATAATGATAAAATAATTATTCTTGGCACCATCACGCGCCCTGCCCGCCGCCACCCTGTCCATGTTTTCTGCTATTTATCACTTGTCTCGCCTTGATTAACTCTCCTCGCCCGCCCTAATCCCTGATAACACGACTACCTACCTTGCTTCCATCCATGGCCGTCTGTGTCGTCCTGGATTACAAGGAAATTGGCCGACACGCGGAACGCCGTCCACCTCGGATCAGCTGACCGGGAGGAAGGAGGAGGAGGCGATGCAAGCGGCCACATTTTCACCGTCATGTGCCAAGTGTACACCCAAAAACTACCCTCTCAACCACATTCATGAAATTCACTTGTATTTCTCGTTTAATTTGATAATTACTAATGGTTCGTTGTAATAGTTATGGGCCAGAAAATGGATAATAGATGGTGGTGAGGATGAAGACTTGGCACCTCTGCAGGGGAGCACATGTATAATTGTTTTTTTCCTGGCATATCTGTTTGGCGTGTTTTCTTGTGTTTCAGGCTGTGGCTAACTCTTCCAAAGTCAGGAGGAAAGAAAATCAGGGAAAAGAACAGAAAAATACGACGAAGAGAAGAAAAGATGAAAAAACATGAAAGAATCTTGCTTTCCACCTTTCCCTCCCTCCCCAACTTTCCCTCCCTCCTCCCCTTTCTTTTCCTCCCAATCCCTCCTCGTTCTTGCCCCACGATGAAGAGGAGGAAGGTTAATTTCCCCGTACGTAGCTTATATCCTGAAATTAAATCAAATGCAGCTCTGTTCATAACCAGTTGTAGTTTCTTCAGCAGATATTTAGGAAGGCCATAATAAAGGGAGTTACAATAATCCAGCTTACTAGTTACATGATTATATATAAGCATCTTCATGGTCTTATCATCCAGGTATTTCTTGACAAATGCAATATTTCTGAGATGGTAGCCTGCCGTTCTCACCACCTGACTGATCTGTTCTTTGAATGATAGAGCTAGTGCAGTCAAGTATCACACCTAGATCTTTGACTGACTTTTTTTACAGTCCTAGTGTTATCTTTTATCCGAAGAGTGGAAACATCTAGCCTCCTGAGACCCTTGTTCTTCCCGACAATCAAGCATTCAGTTTTATCCTCATTCAGCTTCAGTTGCTTAGAATTCATCCATTTCCCAACATCATCCATAATTCTGCTCAGCTTATCTTCAGTGTTTTCCACGTCACTCAGCGACAAATAGAACTGTGTATCATCGGCATACAGTTTAAAGTCAACTTCATGCCTTCATAGCAAATGTGAAAGACCAATAGTATAAACACAGAATAGAATTGGACCCAGTACACTTCCCTGGGAGACTCCTCTTTGCAAAAGTTTATGAGTGGAGAACGATTTATCTATTTGCACACAGTCAGCTCTGTTCTCAAGGTAACTCCTCAGATAATCCAGCGTGCCACCCTCAGTTCCAATATTCTTGCAATCCCGAAGCAATAGACTGTGCTCCACCGTGTCAAACGCAGCACTCAAGTCTAACAAAATCAGAACACCACACTTCCCTTCATCCATAAGCACAAGCAAGTTGTTTACCACCGAACAGAGAGTTGTTTCAGTTGAGTAAAGCCTCTTGTAGGCAGATTCATTATCCGGTAAAGCCTGCACAACTAGCAAATGCTCCATTAGCTGATTTAAGATCACATTTTCAAGTATCTTAGATAGAAACGTCAAGTTGGATACTGATCTAAAGGAAATAAACACTGTGGGTCCAGTTTACTTTTAACGATAGGTTTCACGGTCGCCGCTTTCTCACTCTCAGAGAAAGTCTTGCTTTCGATACTAGTGTTAACCATCACAGTCATAATATTTAAGAAATCACTAAAGTTTTCACTCTTAATTATGTCACTTATCGGCAAGGGATCGTCATCACAGTACGTCAGGTTCACCTGTGTATGATAGTTTTCACCACAGCCACATCCACTTGTTGAAAGCTTGTTAACTTTATTTCAGGGACTGGAGTTTCCACAGCGGATCCATGGTAACCGCGGTCGCCTCTAAAGTTCATGATAACTCTCAATTTTCTGGTCAAAAAAGACTAAAAAACTTATTTGCCAGCACTTCATCCGAGAAACCATCCGGAAGCTTGTTAACCTTTCTGTTTCCAGTTAAACTGTCAAGCACCTTATATAAGTTATTGATGCTCGGTCCTGCCTCCACAACCTTATTCCGATAGTATTCTCTTTTCCGTTTTATCACAAGCCGGTTTTCTTGGTTTCTCGCCTCCTGGTATGCTCTTCTTGCCTCATCTGTTTTTTGCCTACGCCACAGTCTTTCTTTTTTCTTCTCTCTTTTTGCCCACAGTATTTCCGCATTAAACCAAGGTGCATGATCTCTCAACACTATCTCCTTTTCACTCAGAGGACAGAGGCTGTTATACTCATCTTTAGCTAAACCATTATATAGCTTAACCAGGCAGGTAGCACAATTTCCACGTAACACCGAGCCATGTTCACAGATTTCACGACAATTAATAGTAATTTCCTGTATTACAGAGTTAATCAATATTTCTGGTTGAAAATTCTTTCGCAATCTGAACGTAATCTTTTTTCTCTGCACTGCTTCCCTCACGTATGAATTTTCAAAGGTTACCAATTTATGCACCGGGGACATACAACATATTCCATCAACACCCCTCCCTTGCACTAAATCACCGTCTATATCGCTGAAAACCAAGTCTAGCATATGACCCCCTAAAGAAGTCATCTCGTTCACTTTATTAATCAGGTTGAAACTGTCCATCATCTCAATGAAGGCCATGGCAGAAGAATTTTCAGGATCATCAATCCATAGATTAAAGTCACCACAGATGAACACATTTGCACTCACCATATCCACAGACTCCAAAGTGTACGAATTCATCAATAAAGACCTCTGCTCTTGTATCCGGAGGTCGATACACCACAATAAAGGTGCATTTCCTTCTATCAGTTTCACAGATGACTTGCACTAATTCAAAGGTATCCCACCTTTCTGATGCTTTTCTCCGAATCTTCTTAAAAGAATTCGAAAGAAAGATCCCAACACCATCACCCCTTCTTGTCTCCCTCGGAACATGTAGAGAGGTACGAGTTACTGGCGTCATCTCACGAATCTTGGCGACGTCGTAGTCATTTAGCCATGTCTCAGTTACCGCTAAAATGTCAAGATCCTTTTCTTTGATGAGATCACGGATATCTAGAGTTTTATTTCCCACAGACTGAACGTTTACCAGACAACATTTTATCTTTGTATCTGAGGAATTAGTAGCCATGATCGGTTATGTTACGAATTCTCTCAATTTCAGTCTGAAAAACTACACAACGCTGGTTATTCGCCGAGTGATTAACTTCAGACTTCTTGTACCTTACGCAATTTATACAAATGCTCTCAGTCCCGGGGCAGTCTTTCGCTTTATGCTCTCCTGCACATTTATAACATACTGGGTTCTCACCATTGGCCTTGGCAGTGCATTTGGACTCAATATGACCATATCTCTGACAATGATAACATATTATTGCATGGTATCTGTCTCTCACAGTATACACCCCCCATTCAAGTTTTATTCCATCATGGTGCTTGTAGATTAGCTCTCCAACCATTGGGTCACATTTCAGGATATAATGTGCTGTGCCACCGGCAGCAGGCCTACTAAAATTTTTCTCAATTTTCTCCTCAACTTGTGGAATGGAGCGTAGGAACTCATTTCTTTTAAGCAGTGTCTCAATTATCTTATCCCCAGTCTCCTCCTGGTGCACATTGCGATCTTTGGCCTCAGTTTTCCCACACTTTTAGTCCTGACTTTCTCCACAGATTGCAATTTTTGGGCTGCCTCATTCCTCATATCCTCATCATCAAAGTTCATTATAATATTACCTCCAATCGCAAATCTTGAATCAGTAATCTGAATGCCATGTAATGCTTCAGAAACTTCACTTTTCAACTCTGTAGCCTTTTTATCTTGTTCCGAGGCCTTGACAACAAGGAAATTCTTCTTAACTTTCCTCTTACGTTTGGTGACCTCAGCCCAAGTTGCATCTGCTGACTCCACATGTTCAGCCCGTTGCAAGACGTCCGCCACATCCTGCGCCACCTCCACCAGCTCCTCCTTCACGCTGACCGCTTGTGACTCAACTTCTTGTTTCACTTCTGATATTTCCTTAGATAATTCCAGCTTGAGTTTTTCCATTTTTTCCACAATTTTGGTAGCCAGAGATGCTTTATGAAGGCATGGGTTGCAAATCCAATTTACTTTATATATATTTTCCGATTTAATTCCAGACAGATGAGCACACTTCACATGACACCACTTAGGGCACAGACAGCACCCTATCCACTTATCGCCTGTGGGATCCGCACAAACGTAACAGAACTCCACCGAGTTCTTGGCTCGGCCAGCCATGTCGATTCAGCGTTTTCGCGAGCAAGGCGCAGCACCTCCGACCCGCGCGGCGACTCACTACTCACTCTGCCATAATTGTTTTAGCATCCTTATTCTTTACCCGCTATGTTGGACTGAGTAAGTGACCTTTGACCTGATGAAGTAAAGTCTGTGTCCACCTCTGCCAGCCATCGCTCGTCAGCACCCCTGACCAGTCCTCCGGGACCCAAGCCACTCAGGGCCCCAACGCCTAGCCTCGCAGCCTCAATGATTAGGTATGTTTGTGCGGCTTACTCGCATTGGCCTGAAAACTATGAGACTCCTAACTTGTGGGCTGAACTAAATCATCGCCTATTCGACTAAGTGCTTATAAAGTGCAAAAAGCAGCCTAGATTCCGATAAGTAGCAATATTACTAGATTTACTAGCGGCTTCTCTTGTTACCGCCGATAAAAGACTATTGAACTCTTAATTAACTTCCATAATAAATCAAACTATCGCCTAGTCGACCAAAGCGCTTACAGAACGTAGCAAACCTAAACTCCGAAAAGTAGGATTGATAGATTTTAGCGATTAGCACTTCCTTTCACCTACGATAAAACAACAAGCAATTGGACTCTTAACATCTAGTATTAACCAAACCTTCATTTATTCGAGTAACACAGCGTAGCAGACATTATAAATTCCCCAAAACAGTACTATTAGGAGAGCCTAGTGATTACCAGCGCCCAGCCAATTTTTTCCACCAAATCGATAAAATACTGACGGTGACCGCGAGCCTTTAGTAGCCATCGACCTTAATCCCCCGGAGCCTTGACACCTGCGAGACACTCTGCTGGTCTCAGCGTGTAACCTTTCAGCTTACTCTGTTAACCGTTCCTCCCGGGCTCCCTCCCTGACCACGCCCTGCTTCTGTACTCCGTCCCATCCCTCCGGCGTGGTCTCGGGGGCCCAGCGCGCGAAACTGCTTCTTGCATTAGCCACACCGCTGCTGCGAGGGGCGGCGCGAGGCGGAACTGTCCTGCTGCTCGTCCGTGTATTGAGGCCTCGCGGAAATGACGATTTTACATCATCTTCCTGTTTTGAATTCTTTCTCCTTTTCTTGTATGTCGTTCATCTGTTGTCATATTCTTTCCAACCCTTTTCCGATTTTTCATTGTGTTTTTTGTTTTGTTTCCTTGCTTCCGGTTTTTTCATAATTTGTAACCAATCGACTACTTATCTTCATAATTTCTCTTTCGGTTCAATGGAGGCGTTCTCTGGTCTTGTTTCCCTAATGCCTGAGGGCGAAAGCAAGATCGAGAGAAGTGAGCTGCATTGTATTCATATGATATTAATGTCGAGTTTAAGGTTAGATCCTCCTCACCAGTTGTGATGTAACTTGAGCCTCCCATCGCCTGAGAACGAAGCTCTATATATCTATGGCTTGAATCGAGCCGTAACTCTACGATTCATATATTTTTCCATTAAGAAGGAAGCTGAATGTAGAGGTTCAATCCTAGCTGCAGTTAGCCGGTTCAGTGATGTTTCCTGAGTCTTCCATCACCTGAGAACCATGACCTTTATATTCCTGGATAGAGTCGAACCAAGTCTCTCCCTTACTTTTTTGACGAAGAGGAAGGAAAGCGTAAAGGGTCAATCATAGTTACCCTTGGCTGGTTCACTGATGTTTCCTGAGTTTTCCATCACTTGAAATGTAAGTTTTTTTTTTAATATTTCTGGCTTGAATCGCACCAAATCTCTATAACCTTTTTTTTCTGAGTAAGAGGGATAGAAAGTAAAGGTTTAATGATATTTTCTCCAGGCTGGTCAGGTGATGTTGCCACTTGAGCATTCCATCACCTGATACCCAGGCCTTGAACCGAACCATGTCTCCATCACCCATCTTTTGTATGAGGAGACATAAGGAGTAAAGACTCGATCTGAGTTACTCTCGCCCGCTGGAGTGATGTTACTACTTGAGCCTCCCAACACCTGAGGTCCACATCTTTTCTTCGCCCGGTGGAGTGATGTTACTACTTGAGCCTCCCAACACCTGAGGTCCACATCTTTCTTCGCCCGGTGGAGTGATGTTACTACTTGAGCCTCCCAACACCTGAGGTCCACATCTTTTCTTCGGTGAGTGATGGTAACCACTACTGCGCCCTTCACGCCTGAGGTCCACATCTTTTCTTCCTGTGCCTTGAATCGGTTTGTATTTATGTTTTCACGACTCACTGTTTCATTTTACATCCTGGCGCTACAAAAACTGACATTTCTGTTTCTTGTTTTGATTGGTTCCCCCAAGGCAGAAATAAACCGTGACATTTTTTTAAAAATATTCAATAATTTTCCTGCGCGGGATGATAAAAAAAACCCTTGTCATTTTTATTTTTTTCTTATTATGGCGGGATGAGCTGAAAAACTTCCTGCACTTTTCATTAATTTTGTTGCGTTGAAGTACTACACAAATCGTGGCACTTCATATTTTAATAATAGTTTGCACCTTGAGCGTTTGTCTTAACTTGTTGCACCGAGTAGATACTAAAAACACAACTTTGGTTTCCTAACTCTCGTCTTACTCGTTCCGTCAGAGTAGAAAACATGTTATTTTGTTCAATCTACCTCGCTTCACGAACGACTTAATGCAAGCTTCCATAAAAAAGAAAATTTACACAAACTTTCGTCAAAAAATCTCAGCCAATACCGGACCACTGCGGGCTTCTCCTTCCTCCCTCCATCCGTCCCATTATACGATTACGAATTCGATTAAGATTCTTTCAAATGTTGTTTTCTCTGACTCAGCATCTGTGTCTGTCTGTCAGTCTGTCTGTCTGTGTCTTTGTTAGTCAATCTATCTGTCTTTCTGTCTGTATTTGTGTGTCTGTTATTCGTTTATTTATCCATCTATATAAAAAACATTCCAACTCACCTATCCACTTATTCATAGCCAATCTATCGATCTATATGTCTATATCTATCTATGCATCTATATTGTTTCCTATCTCTGCATCGATTTATATATTTATCTATTCCTTTCACATTACTGTTATTATTGTCCTACACACACACACACACACACACACACACACACACACACACACACGATTCCACAATAGCTGCAGCAATTAACAACACTTCACCATACTACACCTCCCTTCAAAATGATCTCAACACCCTGCTGGCCTGGGCCCAAGACTAGTCCGTCACCATTAACAGGAAGAAAACAATAGTCATGCACTTCGACCTGGCCATTACACCTACTCCACCCCCAACACTCAAGCTCGGTGATCACATCCTGGAAACTGTGCACACCACTAAACTACCTGGCATCCTCCTCGACGACAAGCTCAGCTGGGACCCTCACACCAACACTACGATCTCAGTCACCTCATACAGACTGCACATGCTCTGCACTCTCAAGAAATTTGGCGTCCCTACCTCCGACCTGACACATGTCTACACCACATTCATCCTGCCAAGGCTGTGCTACGCCTCTCCACTCTGGTCGTCATCCCTCAACAACACACAAACAAAGAAACTGGAAAAAGTACAGAAGAGGGCAATTATACGCATCATGGGGTCGAACTACACAATTTACAATGAAGCCATCACCCAACTGAACATTCTCTCCATTCTGAACCTCCTGACCCTTCAGCTTCACAGGTTCGGCACCAAGCTGCTTCACAACCCACACCACAGACACCTGCTCCCTCCCGAAGCCCCGAGGCCCCGTCGAGCAGTACGCCGCCCCAAGAAACTGGTCCCCATCAGAGCCTGAACTGACCGGGGCAAGAACAGCACCATACCGACAGTAGTTAGCTTTTTAAATAACTAGCAAGGATAATAACCTGACGTTTTAAGTGTTTATCATGAAGTACTTTAATTTTATGTTATTTCTATTCAAATTTATTTCACTACTGTTGTATTCCATTAACTCATCACATTCTTTTTCTTTTATTCATATTCACCTATTTTCTAGTCAACATTGCCAAATTCTCATCACTTAATTCATCTTTTTTTTTTAACAACAAAGGAGACAGCTCAAGGGCACAAAAAAAGGAAACAATAATTAAAAAAAGCCCGCTACTTGCTGCTCCTAAAAAAAGAATCAAAAGAGGTGGCCGAAAGAGAGGTCAATTTCAGGAGAGGTGCCCTAATACCCTTCTCTTGAAAGAGTTCAAGTCGGAGGCAGGAGGAAATACAGATGAAGGAAGATTGTTCCAGAGTTTACCAGCGTGAGGGATGAAAGAGTGAAGATGCTGGTTAACTCTTGCATAAGGGGTTTGGACAGTATAGGGATGAGCATGAGTAGAAAGTCGTGTGCAGCGGGGCCGCGGGAGGGGGGGAGGCATGCAGTTAGCAAGTTCAAAAGAGCAGTCAGCGTGGAAATATCAATAGAAGATAAAAAAGAGGCAACATCGCGACGGAATTTAAGAGGTAGAAGACTATCAGTAGTAGGAGGAGAGCTGATGAGACGAAGAGTCTTAGACTCCACTCTGTCCAGAAGAGCTGTGTGAGTGGAGCCCCCCACACGTGAGATGCATACTCCATACGAGGGCGGACAAGGCCCCTGTATCTGGATAGCAGTGGTGGGCACCGATCACTTTTTTGCTGTTCCGATCCCCGATCATCCGATCAGTTGGGGCAGCTGATCCGATTCCGATCATCCGATCATTTCTTAAGTGCTGGTGTTCATCCGATCGTTAAAACTTATAATAATTACTATTATTTTTTAGTTAATAATTACAAAAACCACCTATTTTAGGCGTTCTGTAAGTAATAATTTCAAATAAGTAATAACTTAATTATTTGCTTATAAATATCTTTATTTTTCCTCTTTCTTTTGGTATACAGGACATGGTAAAGAAAAAATGTTATCTTAACTTCTTATTTTAGGCATTTATTTAAGTCTACTCTTTTTATTTAATTTCTGAAAGTATGATATTATGTTCGCTATTTTAACTTTTGTTTGAAGTTGATTTAGAATTTTGACAAACATTTTTCATCTTGTCGATTCGAATCCCCGTGCTACTACCTGGGATTTTTTAGTCACCGCCGAGTGGCTTAAGACTATCCACAGGCTGTCCAGAAGACCACCTATCATCCCGCTCTCTAGAAGAAACCGTACAAGCGAGTCAAAAATGAGTTCCAGGGGGCAGCATGAGCCAAGCATAACTAGCACCACTATAAAAATTGCCTGCGCCATGACGGGCTTGAGCCGACCACCAGGCCCCTGAAGAAAGTCTTCCGGCGCTATAGGCTGAGATGTAAACAAAAAAAAAGTTACCACATTTATCACATTTACCGACATACAAGAGGTGTAGGGTACCTCATTTATCACATTTACCGACATTCAATGGGTGGAGGGCATCTCATTAATCACATTTACCGAGATACAAGGGGTGCAGGTTATCTCATTTATCACATTTACAGACATACAAGGGGTGCAGGTTATCTCATTTATCACATTTACCGACGTACAAGGGGTGCAGGTTATCTCATTTATCACATTTACCGACATACAAGGGGTGTAGGTTATCTCATTTATCACATTTACCGACATACAAGGGGTGCAGGTTATCTCATTTATCACATTTACCGACATACAAGGGGTGCAGGTTATCTCATTTATCACATTTACCGACATACAAGGGGTGCAGGTTATCTCATTTATCACATTTACCGACATACAAGGGGTGTAGGTTATCTCATTTATCACATTTACCGACATACAAGGGTGTAGGTTATCTCATTTATCACATTTACCGACATACAAGGGTGTAGGTTATCTCATTTATCACATTTACCGACATACAAGGGTGTAGGTTATCTCATTTATCACATTTACCGACATACAAGGGTGTAGGTTATCTCATTCAAAACATTTACCGACATACAAGGGGTGTAGGTTATCTCATTCAAAACATTTACCGACATACAAGGGGTGTAGGTTATCTCATTTATCACATTTACCGACATACAAGGGGTGTAGGTTATCTCATTCAAAACATTTACCGACATACAAGGGGTGTAGGTTATCTCATTTATCACATTTACCGACATACAAGGGGTGTAGGTTATCTCATTTATCACATTTACCGACATACAAGGGGTGTAGGTTATCTCATTTATCACATTTACCGACATACAAGGGGAGCAGGTTATCTCATTCATCACATTTACCGACATACCTCATTTAACTCATTTACTGACATACAAAGGGTGCAGAAGAAACTTTCATATTTCAAACAATTTTCAAATTCAAAACATACGTCAACATTTACTTTTAATAAATTAAAAAAATAAAAACTCAAGTGGGAGATGTCGTGATAGGCAATCGATAAAGTCACGGTATCGTGTCGCAGCTCATCCACCCTTTGTTTGTAAACAAATCCTGCGCATGCGCAGATTGGATGGATTGACTTAGGATACGTGGATGGCAGATGACACCACACCGGGTAGGACACGTAGCAATGGGTTTAAGTTGGATAACTTCAGGTTCAACAAAGACATAGGCAAGAACTGGTTTACCAACAGTGGTGGATGAGTGGAACAGACGTAGAAGTCATGTGGAGAGCACCAACACGATAGACACATGGAGTAGACATGGAGTAGGTAGGAAGACAGCTACCGAACGGGCGCAAGCCACTCCCGGTGAGGTATATATGGGAGGTGAGAAGGGAGCTGAAGCCCTACAAAGACCCTTCCCATGTCCTCACTAACCGTTTCCCTATTGTCTCACCAACACAGGAGAGTAGTTCAGCATGCTCTCTAAAGACAGATCCTCTCTTTATCCACACCACACTACATTCACACAACATATACACCTTTTCCCAAAATTCAAATTTTAAAATGGCGCACCTACATCAAGCCTCGGAGTCCCCGCCTGGGGGGAGGACCACAAATTCCCCCAGGGAGGACTCCCCTTCTGGCTGCCGACCCGAGAGGTGTCTTGATAAATCCTCGAACCTCTTTCTTCTCAATTTCTGCAACATTCGCGGTCTTCGCTCTAATTTTCATTTTGTGGAACATCATCTCCTCCTCTAAACCTCACCTTCTCTTCCTTACCGAAACACAGGTTTCTGAGGCTACTGACCGCAATCTCTACTCTGTTCACTCCTACTATCTTTATCCTAAATTTCAATCCAAAGCTGGATGTTGCGCCTACGTGCGCAACGACATCACTTGCTCTCGTGCCCACAACCTTGACTCTTCTGAATTTTCTACCATCTGGCTAAGACTTCATTGTCATTCTATTACTAAATACATCTGTGCTGTTTATCTCTCACCTAACTCTACCAACTATGTAAAATTCTTTGACTATTTGAATTCTAAATTGGAGCACATCTTGACCCACTCTCCCTTCGCTGAAATCTCCATCCTAGGAGATTTCAATGTTCACCACCAGCTTTGGCTTTCATCCTCTTTCACTGACCATCCTGGTGAACAAGCCTACAACTTTGCTATCCTCAACGACCTAGAGCAGTTGGTCCAGCACCCTACACGTATTCCCGACCGTCTTGGAGACCGGCCCAACATTCTAGACCTCTTCCTTACCTCAAACCCTTCTGCTTATTCTGTCAAACTGTTCTCTCCGTTGGGCTCCTCCGATCACAATCTTATTTCTGCATCCTGTCCTATCGCTCCTGTACACCCTCTGGACCCACCGAAGAGGCGATGCTTCTGGCATTTTGCTTCAGCTCGGTGGGACGACCTGAGGATGTACTTTTCCGATTTCCCGTGGAATGATTATTGCTTCCAGGATAGAGACCCCTCTGTGTGTGTTCAGCGCATCACAGAGGTGATTGTCTCTGGAATGGAGGCATACATTCCTCGTTCTTTCTCTACTCCTCACGCAAAAAAGCCTTGGTTTAATCACGCTTATTCTCGTGCTGTCAATGACAGAGAGGCAGCTCACAAAAGATACCAGAGCCTTCAAACTAATGCTAATTATGAACTTTACATTTCTGCCCGAAATCGTGCCAAATCTATTCTCCGACTAACCAAAAATTCTTTCATTAATAGAAAATGCCAAAACCTTGCTTTCTCTAACTCTTCCCGTGACTTCTGGCATCTAGCCAAAAACGTCTCCTCCAACTTCACTTCTTCATCTTTTCCTCCACTCTTCAGTCCTGACGGCAACACTGCCGTCTCATCTATCTCTAAGGCTGAACTCTTCTCTCAAACTTTTTCTAAAAACTCCACTCTGGACGATTCTGGGCATATTCCTCCTACTCATCCCCCCTCTGACTCCTTTATGCCTGTTATAAAGATTCTTCAAAATGATGTTTTCTATGCCCTCTCTGGCCTCAATCCTCAGAAGGCTTATGGACCTGATGGAGTGCCTCCTATTGTCCTTAAAAACTGTGCCTCCGTGCTGTCACCCTGCCTGGTCAAACTCTTTCGCCTCTGCCTGTCAACATCTACCTTTCCTTCTTGCTGGAAGTATGCCTTCATACAGCCTGTACCTAAGAAGGGTGACCGTTCCAATCCCTCAAACTACCATCCTATAGCTTTACTTTCTTGTCTATCTAAAGCTTTTGAATCAATCCTTAACCGGAAGATTCAAAAGCACCTTTCCACTTCTGACCTTCTATCTGATCGCCAGTATGGGTTCCGCAAGGGGCGTTCTACTAGTGATCTCCTAGCCTTCTTAACTGACTCTTGGTCATCCTCTCTTAGCCGTTTCGGTGAAACTTTTGCTATTGCGCTGGACATATCAAAAGCTTTTGATAGGGTCTGGCACAAATCTTTGCTTTCCAAACTACCCTCCTACGGTTTCTATCCTTCTCTCTGTACCTTTATCTCCAGTTTCCTTTCTGACCCTTCTATTTCTGCCGTGGTAGACGGTCACTGTTCTTCCCCTAAATCTATTAACAGTGGTGTCCCACAGGGTTCTGTCCTATCTCCCACTCTTTTTCTGTTGTTCATTGATGATCTTCTTTCCAAAACGAACTGTCCTATCCATTCCTACGCCGATGATTCCACTCTGCATTACTCAACTTCTTTTAATAGAAGACCCACCCTACAGGAACTTAACGACTCAAGGCTGGAGGCTGCAGAACGCTTAGCCTCAGACCTTCCTATTATTTCCGATTGGGGCAAGAAGAACCTGGTGTCCTTCAACGCCTCAAAAACACAGTTTCTCCACCTATCCACTCGACACAATCTTCCAAAGAACTATATTCTTTGACAACACCCAGCTATCACCTTCCTCAACACTAAACAAAATCTCCACTGGAAACTTCACATCTCATCTCTTACTAAATCAGCTTCCTCGAGGCTGGGCGTTCTGTACCGTTTTTTTTTACAGACAAACCGTTAACATTAGCCAAATTTTGTCGGAATGTAAGTTGTTTGTCTTGTCCATTGGAGTCATCTGCGACCATCCTGCCATCTCTACCGTGATGTTCAGATCAGGACCAAAGTCAGGGTCTTAATAAATGCTATGGGGCTACAACTTTGACATGACCTCATGACCTTGTCCACCACTGCAGGCCTGGCAGACTTCAGTTTTCATGCATGGGCAGACACAAGGACCATTGCTATGTGGGTTAGAATTTGTTACCTTTCCAGCTAGGTTGACCCCCCCTGGCTCCCGGTCTATATAAAGGTTACGTAATTAACATACAGCAATGCAAAGCTGACTTCATGTACTACAACTTAAGTTTTGTCACTATACATGATGTGGATCTGGACCTAAAGTAAATAAATTATAGGTAAATTTTTCCTTTACATTTACTGTAATATATGAACATAAGTATTTTTTGGGGTGAATTTTGATATGCTTTTAACTGATGTTACATTCTTTCCTGTCATAAATCACATTTTCTAACTGCACAACCCCCTTCGCCCTCCCACCCCCAGCAATACCACTAAAATCAGTCATTTGAAATTAAAAAAAAACACCCAACAAGAAACACAATCAGAACTCACCAGGCCACCTGCCTACAAGGCTGGTACTATAGTATTTTTAATCTTAGATAACGGGGGTTTGCAATGGAAAGTATATATAAAATTGTATAACTACTGGTAAATCTTAAGAATAGCGGCTCCTAGCGGGTGCGCTTTTAGGGCACGGTGTGGTGGTAATTACAACATTTCTGGCACGCACGACGGGGTTTTGACAAGCAGACAGGCGTGTTTGTGTCACAAGGTGTGTATTTTTCCGCGCGGGCTCTTCCCTTTCTTCACCCTGCAGCTCACAGTCTCATCGCCCATCGACTTAGAAGAAATCGTGAGGCCAGTCTGGAAAAATACACCCTTGTGACATAAACACTCCTGTCCGCTTGTCAAAACCCCGTCGTACATTCTAGAAATGTTGCAATTATCACCACACCGTGCTCTAAATGCACTCCCGCTAGGAGCCGCTATTATTATGATTTACTTATCTCCATTATGATGTAAGGCCCAGCACCTCGATAGCTAGCACTAGTAGTACTATGATTGCTAGTAGTGACACTAACACCTCTCAGGAAGCGGAAAGTATAGAAGGTGCCACTGCTGCATACTGTTGACAATTCAGAGGAAGATAAGGATTATGAGGAATATGCTAGTATTTTCGGTGGTACCGGTGACTCTTCCAAATCTGAACAAGAACCTGATAACTCTGATTTTATAACTTTAATTTCAGTATCAGCAGTCCCTAAGCTGATTGGCAGGGCATCTGGCCAGGCTCCACTGTGAGACTCAACAGCTGCAACCAGGCAGCTGCAATGGACCAGTGGACCAGTGCAATGGACCATCTGTCAATGCTACCTAGATAATACATTTAGGTAGCATCGACAGATGTGTGTGTGTGTCCAACTTAGCCTTGAATCCTTATATACTTCTTTCATTTACTATCTCCTCATCCAAACTGTTTCATACATCAATTTGTCTATATAGGAAACTACTTTTTGACGTCTCTTCTACAATCACTCATTTTCACTCTCCTTCCATGTCATCTAGTATCTCATGTAACCCATACCATCAAGTTATCAAGTCCCCCCTTTCTCTCCTTTTTCCAACGTTGGTAGATGCAACTTTGCCAATCTTTCATCACATGGCAAGTCCCTGATACTTGGCACAATCTTTGTTGGCACTCTATGAACTCTCCAACATCCTTATATCCTTTTTCTTGTAGGGCGACCACACTACAGCTGCATACTCCAGTCTAGGTCTAATCAGTGATATAATCATCTCTCTGATCATCTCTTCAACCATATATGCAAAAGCCAGCCTTATTCTTCTCAACAAGTTATATGTTTCCCCTGTAATTTTGCTAATATGTCTCTTCGGGGTAAAATTTCCAGTCACTGTAACACCCAGATCTTTTACCTTTTCTGATCTACTCAACCTCTCACCATTCAACACATAATTTCCTTTTACTCTCCTCACACTCTTTCCAAACTCCATTACTTTACATTTCTATAGATTAAACTCTATTTCCCATCTGTAACTCCACTTCAATATCTTGTTCAGATCCTCCTGCATCACTCCACAATCTTCCTCACTCAGCTTTTTTTTAACAACTTGGCAACAACTGCAAAAAAGGCTCATGTAGCTATTCACACTGTCATATTATTTATATAGATTGCAAACATGATTGGTGCCAGTACTGATCCTTGGGGCACTCCACTTTCGACCTTCCTCCACGATGACTCCCAATCTTTTACCACTGTTCTCATCTCTCTATTAATCAAGATATTTTCCATCCATCTCAGCAAACCACCCCTCAGACCACAGCAACCTCCTATGCGGAACTTTGTCCAAGGGGTGTGTGTGTGTGTGTAATTTATTTTCTTTTATATTCTTACTTATCTCAGGTCTGTACTAAAATGTCGCTATTATTTCATGTATACAAAGTTGTTTGTATTTATTTTTGAAGGAAAGAGATTATTTTAGCACAAAGTATATGCGTTAGCTTTTTATTAAGATGTTACTATAATTTAATGTTTACAGTGAGTGTCTAGTGTTTATTTTTGAATGGAAATAATTATTTCACCACAGTATACATATATGCATTAATTTTAGTAAAACATTCCTATTATTTCATGTGTACAAAGAGTTTCAATGTTTATTATTTAATGAAAAGTATTACTTCACAAAGTATATGCATTTTTTTTATTTTTCCATAATTTCATGATTACAGATTTTCTAGTCTTTATTTTGTAAAGGAAAGTACTACCTATTTCACCACAAGTATATGCATTACTATAAGCAAGTTAGAGGCTGCATAACATTTTATTGCTTTTTCTTATTGAAGAGGAGAGGAGGTGAAGAGGCTGTAACGATTTTACTATATTTTGTAAGTATTTTTAATGTTCTCAAGTTTAAATATGTTGCTTTTAAACTTTGGTGTATTTACCTAGTGGTATTGTGTGTGTGTGTGTGTGTGTGTGTGTGTGTGTGTATATATATATATGTGTGTGTATATATATATATATATATATATATATATATATATATATATATATATATATATATATATATATATATATATATATATATATATATATATATATATATATATATATATATATATATATATATATATATATATATATATATATATATATATATATATATATATATATATATATATATATATATATATATATATATATATATATATATATATATATATATATATATATATATATATATATATATATATATATATATATATATATATATATTTTTTACGTGCCCCTATTTGTGAGTAGGCTTCTTCCTGGTGGGGCCTGATGGTCGGCCCAGCCGTTCTGGCGCAGGCGAGTGTTTATAGTGGCGCCATCTTGCACTGGCTCATGCTGTCCTCCCGAGCTCATCTTTAATCCTAGAATCTAGAGTCCGGTTGATAGGTGGTCTTCTGGACAGCATGTGGGTAGATTTAAGCCACTCGGGCGGCTGAAAAATCCCAGCTTGGTGGCACCGGCGGGGATTGAACTCGCATCCTCCTGAACAGTGCTGTTACTCTGTCGATTCAGCCATATATATATATATATATATATATATATATATATATATATATATATATATATATATATATATATATATATATATATATATATATATATATATATATATATATATATATATATATATATATATATATATATATATATATATATATATATTACTGCAGATATACAGAGGGAATGCGGGCAAGCAAATAAGATTCGGTATTGGTCCGATATCGGAAAACGAGGCAAAATATATTCTGGCACGGCGGTGGTCCGATATCGGCAGCGCCGGGAATAACGTCATGATTATGGCTGCCGGCCTCGGCCCTTCGTTGGACCATCATTGGGCCGATACTGACCGCGGTGCAAACTGATAACGGACCTAGATCGCCTGTACCGGCTGCCAGATTTTACGTAGTCGGTCCGATATAGTAAAAATCGAAATGCCGATACTGGCCAACATTGGTCCGTACATCTAATGTTTGCTGGGTAATTACTGCACCCACACCTCACTGCCACCTGTCGTCCTCGTCCATGTAGCTATCCAGTCTACTCTTAAAACAAGCTATCGTCCCTGCACTAACTATGTGATTGCTCAGTCTATTCCATTCCCCCACCACCCTATTACTAAACCAATGCTTGCCTATATCTCTCCTAAATCTATACTTTTCTAATTTAAATCCATTACTGCGAGCTCTATCCTGCTGGCTAATTCTCAGTACTTTACTTATATCGCCTTTGTTGTAACCCTTGACCCATTTGAATACTTCTATCAGATCCCCCCGCACTCTTTGTCTTTCTAGTGAATGTAAGTTTAAATGTTTCAGCCTATTGTGATATGGGAGGTTCCTCAGCCCCTGAATCATGTAACTCCACCTAATATCGCTGTCCATGAATTTATCTAATCTATTTTTGAAAAGTGACAATTGTATTGGCACTCACCGCATGACTGCTATGCCTATTCCACTCATCCACCACCCTGTTTGTAAACCAATTTTTGCCTATGTCCCTGTTGAATCTAAATTTATCCAGTTTAAACCCATAACTTCGTGTCCTACCCGGTTCTCTTACCAACAAATCATTATGAATATCCCACATATATATATATATATATATATATATATATATATATATATATATATATATATATATATATATATATATATATATATATATATATACCGGTCCACTACTCGATCTACAACAAAAAGACATAATGTAGGCTACTTAGTACTTGCCCGATGTACATTTGCCTCTCATGGCCCGATTGCAGAATATTTATATCGGCCTTATATTGGCCCGATAAACAAAATCCTCGAACTACAACAAAAAGACGTAATGTAGGCTACTTAGTACTGGCCCGATGTACATTTGCCTCTCATGGCCCGATTGCAGAATATTTATATTGGCCTTATATTGGCCCGATAAACAAAATCCTTTATGCCATAGTTCCGTTATTTGCCGGAATCGGCCCGGACTTTCGATGTTTGCTGGGAAGGTGACAGGGTACTGGTGCGTGCATAGTGCCGCCGGTAAAACGAGGATCAAGCCTCTACCTGTAACCCCTGAAACTACACCTCACCCATCGTGAGTAGTTGTTGGCTGGAGTAGGTAGGAAGACACCTACCGAACGGGCGCAAGCCACTCCCGGTGAGGTATATATGGGAGGTGAGAAGGGAGCTGAAGCCCTCCAAAGACCCTTCCCATGTCCTCACTAACCGTTTCCCTATTGTCTCACCAACACCGGAGAGTAGTTCAGCATGCTCTCTAAAGACAGATCCTCTTTATCCACACCACACTACATTCACACAACATATACACCTTTTCCCAAAATTCAAATTTCAAAATGGCGCACCTACATCAAGCCTCGGAGTCCCCGCCTGGGGGGGGGGGGACCACAAATTCCCCAGGAGGACTCCTTCTGGTTGCCGACCAGAGAGGTGTCTTGATAAATCCTCGAACCTCTTTCTTCTCAATTTCTGCAACATTAGCGGTCTTCGTTCTAATTTTCATTCTGTGGAACATCATCTCTCCTCCTCTAAACCTCACCTTCTCTTCCTTACCGAAACACAGGTTTCTGAGGCTACTGACAGCATTCTCTACTCTCTTCCCTCCTACTATCTCTATCCTAAATTTCAATCCAAAGCTGGATGTTGCGCCTACGTGCGCAACGACATCACTTGCTCTCGTGCCCACGACCTTGACTCTTCTGAATTTTCCACCATCTGGCTAAGACTTCATTGTCATTCTATTACTAAATACATCTGTGCTGTTTATATCTCACCTAACTCTACCAACTATGTAAAATTCTTTGACTATTTGAATTCTAAATTGGAGCACATCTTGACCCACTCTCCCTTCGCTGAAATCTCCATCCTAGGAGATTTCAATGTTCACCACCAGCTTTGGCTTTCATCCTCTTTCACTGACCATCCTGGTGAACTTTGTATCTTTGCTATCCTCAACGACCTAGAGCAGTTGGGCCAGCACCCTACACGTATTCCTGACCGTCTTGGAGACCGGCCCTACATTCTAGACCTCTTCCTTACCTCAAACCCTTCTGCTTATTCTGTCAAACTGTTATCTCCGTTGGGCTCCTCCGATCACAATCTTATTTCTGCATCCTGTCCTATCGCTCCTGTACACCCTCTGACCCACTGAAGAGGCAATGCCTCTGGCATTTTGCTTCAGCTCGGTGGGACGACCTGAGGATGTACTTTCCGATTTCCCGTGGAATGATTATTGCTTCCAGGATAGAGACCCCTCTGTGTGTGCTCAGCGCATCACAGAGGTGATTGTCTCTGGAATGGAGGCATACATTCCTCGTTCTTTCTCTACTCCTCACGCTAAAAAGCCTTGGTTTAATCACGCTTGTTCTCGTGCTGTCAATGATAGAGAAGTAGCTCACAAAAGGTACCAGAGCCTTCAAACTAATGCTAATTATGAACTTTACATTTCTGCCCGAAATCGTGCCAAATCTATCCTCCGACTAACCAAAAATTCTTTCATTAATAGAAAATGTCAAATCCTTGCTTTCTCTAACTCTTCCGTGACTTCTGGCATCTAGCCAAAACATCTCCTCCAACTTCACTTCTTCATCTTTCCTCCACTTCAGTCCTGACGGCAACACTGCCGTCTCATCTATCTCTAAGGCTGAACTCTTCTCTCAAACTTTTTCTAAAAACTTCACTCTGGACGATTCTGGGCATATTCCTCCTACTCATCCCCCCTCTGACTCCTTTATGCCTGTTATAAAGATTCTTCAAAATGATGTTTTCTATGCCCTCTCTGGCCTCAATCCTCAGAAGGCTTATGGACCTGATGGAGTGCCTCCTATTGTCCTTAAAAACTGTACATCCGTGCTGTCACCCTGCCTGGTCAAACTCTTTCGCCTCTACCTGTCAACATCTACCTTTCCTTCCTGCTGCAAGTATGCCTTCATACAGCCTGTGCCTAAGAAGGGTGACCATTCCAATCCCTCAGACTACCGTCCTTTAGCTTAACTTTCTTGTCTATCTAAAGCTTTTGAATCAATCCTTAACCGGAAGATTCAAAAGCACCTTTCCACTTCTGACCTTCTATCTGATCGCCAGTATGGGTTCCTCAAGGGTCGTTCTACTGGTGATCTCCTAGCCTTCTTAACTGACTCTTGGTCATTCTCTCTTAGCCGTTTCGGTGAAACCTTTGCTATTGCGCTGGACATATCAAAAGCTTTTGATAGGGTCTGG
Source organism: Eriocheir sinensis (assembly GCF_024679095.1). Taxonomy (NCBI): domain Eukaryota; kingdom Metazoa; phylum Arthropoda; class Malacostraca; order Decapoda; family Varunidae; genus Eriocheir; species Eriocheir sinensis. The sequence continues at coordinate 343,958 of NW_026111317.1, read as the reverse complement.
CACAAATCTTTGCTTTCCAAACTACCCTCCTATGGTTTCTATCCATCTCTCTTTACCTTTATCTCCAGTTTCCTTTCTGACCGTTCTATTTCTGCTGTGGTAGACGGTCACTGTTCTTCCCCTAAACCTATTAACAGTGGTGTCCCACAGGGTTCTGTCCTATCTCCCACTCTCTTTCTGTTGTTCATTGATGATCTTCTTCCAAAACGAACTGTCCTATCCATTCCTACGCCGATGATTCCACTCTGCATTACTGAACTTCTTTTAATAGACGACCCACCTTCAGGAACTTAACGACTCAAGGCTGGAGGCTGCAGAACGCTTAGCCTCAGACCTTACTATTATTTCCGATTGGGGCAAGAAGAACCTGGTGTCCTTCAACGCCTCAAAAACACAGTTTCTCCACCTATCCACTCGACACAATCTTCCAAACAACTATCCCCTATTCTTTGACAACACCCAGCTATCACTTTCCTCAACACTAAACATCCTCGGTCTATCCTTAACTCAAAATCTCCACTGGAAACTTCATATCTCATCTCTTACTAAATCAGCTTCCTCGAGGCTGGGGGTTCTGTACCGTCTCCGCCAGTTCTTCTCCCCCGCACAGTTGCTGTCCATATACAGGGGCCTTGTCCGCCCTCGTATGGAGTATGCATCTGATGTGTGGGGGCCCTCACACAGCTCTTCTGGACAGAGTGGAGGCTAAGGCTCTTCGTCTCATCAGCACTCCTCCTCATACTGATAGTCTTCTACCTCTTAAATTCCGCCGCATTGTTGCCTCTCTTTCTATCTTCTATCGATATTTCTACGCTGACTGCTCTTCTGAACTTGCTAACTGCATGCCTCCCCCCTTCCCGCGGCCCCGCTGCACTCGACTTTCTACTCATGCTCATCCCTATACTGTCCAAACCCCTTATGCAAGAGTTAACCAGCATCTTCACTCTTTCATCCCTCACGCTGGTAAACTCTGGAACAATCTTCCTTCATCTATATTTCCTCCTGCCTACGACTTGAACTCTTTCAAGAGGAGGGTATCAGGACATCTCTCCTCCCGTATTTGACCTTGCTTTTGGACACCTCTTTTGTTTCTTTTTTAGGAGCAGCGAGTAGCGGGCTTTTCTTTTATTATTGTTTTCTTTTTTTGTGTGCCCTTGAGCTGCCTCCTTTGTTGTAAAAAAAAAAAAAAAGTGGGGGGGATTCTGGAGCTGCCCTGTGTAGGCCACCCGGCCTCTTGCAGTTTCCCTATGTTCTTATGTTCTTCTTAATTTGCAGAGTTTGTTCCTTGCATGGCTCATTCGCTGAATCTTGTTGCGATGTGTGCTGCTGAATGTTGCAGTGACTATGTTTGGTGCTAGGATTCAACGTCTGTATGTTTATCTGGTCAAGTCAACACATCGTTGGCGCAAACATGGAGATGCGCTGCAAGGCTCACCAGTTATCAAGTGCTTGCCAGACACACGATGGTCGGCTCGTGCAGATGTTGTAGAAGCCATAGCCAATGGCTACGAGCAAAACATAGTTGTACTAGAAAATCTAGCAATGGACATAAGAACATAAGAACATAAGAACGTTGGAATCTGCAAGAGGCCGGTAGGCCTATACAAGGCAGTTCCTTTGACCCTAAGCTCCTGTGTATCTAACCCCACCTAGTATCGCTGTCCATGAATTTATCACCTTGTCACTCACCACATGACTGCTAAGCTTATTCCACTCATCCACCACCCTGTTTGTAAACCAATTTTTGCCTATGTCCCTGTTAAATCTGTATTTATCCAGTTTAAACCCATTACTTCGTGTCCTACCCGGTTCTCTTACCAACAAAACCTTATGAATATTTCCTTTATTAAAGCCCTTCATCAGCTTATAAACTTCGATCATGTCTCCACGCACCCTTCGCCTTTCTAGTGAATGCAAGCTTAACTGTTTGAGTCTTTCCTCGTATGGCAAGTTTCTCAACCCCTGAATCATCTTAGTCATCCTCCTATGCACCGATTCTAGCATTTTGACATCCATTCTATAGTAAGGTGACCAGAACTGAAGCGCATAGTCAAGATGAGGTCAACTAATGCTAAATATAGTTTGAGGGAAACTTCGGCGCTTCTGTTGCTTACGCTCCTTGAAATAAATCCACAATGACGTTTTATGTGCACCTGGGTGCCATTATATTTTGCAACATGTTGCTCGCGTTATCATGCCGCGACACTCACAGATGGGAATATTGGGTTTCTGCAAAAAAATCACTATTACTTCTGCAATTTCATTTCTTGTATAATTCAGTAAGGGTACAAACGTCAAAAAACGCTCTGCTGGCCCCTCTGGCAACATGTACCGAATGGTTAGGCGTTGCTGGTCCATGTGAGACACGTCTGGAGGGGAAGCCGCAGATATGGGGCAATATTTGGCATTTTTTAACTTCTGCTGCTATGGTAGACATAACATTTTCCCCCAACACATCGATCAGCTCGTTACATAGTGTTGAGGAGAGGTAGTTTACATTACCACTTCCCTGGTTGGCATGTTCCTGTAAATGTGCCGCGAGAAAAAGAGTCGTACTTGCTAATAAGCTCAAATGTTTTACGTGACTCAAGTCAGGGATTATATTGATATGACACGAAAGGATGGCAGTGGTATCCTTGAATTAAACAGAAAAGTGCTTATATTAATGTACTGGAGCTGGCGCGGGGCCCCTAAATGCGCGGGGCCCTAGCTGGGCTGCGGGCCTATGGGCCCTGCCCTAAATCCGGCCCTGCTTGTTAGCCTTTTTGTTAGCTGTTTTTTTGTGTGTTTTTGATTAAGGCGCGAACTGTTATTTCACGTGAGGTCCGGTGTACCGTTGCCTGCTTTCTCCAGTTGATAGAAGTCGTGAGACAACACAATAACCTTTTAGTTAAGTGATGTGGGTTATGTGTTGGCCGAGCGGAGCCGTTAAGTTCACTTTGAGTTCACTTAATTTACTCTCTCTCTCTGGTTGATTAAATGGTTGTATTGCTTTTTAAATATATTCACAGAATAGTTACAGTATTTTGTGGACGAGTCGTAAGTCGTACGCACATTCCGAGAAGTCCTGTGCTCTCGTCCGCCGCCCGCCCTGACCTGCCGGCTTCTCTTTGGTACAGGAGGGCCAGCGGATAGCATGCTTGCTGAATCAGCACCGTTCCCACGGCAAGGAGCACCTCCTAAGCACAACGTAGCGTCTGTGTGTAACGTCCTGGCGCCACTGGGCCATGGCGATACGACATACATTCACACATTCACATTATGTTATAATATACACATTACATCGCTCGGTCACGGAAAAGTCGCGACCTCGCGGCTCACCTGACCATAAAATCAGTGTACCTACCCATGTTACAGTCGCACAATGTGTACTAGTTAAACGAGGGCCTATTATGGTTGCATGTAAAAAAAATATATACAAGTCACAGCCCGCCTAACGATACAACATCGGAAATGCCAATGACAATAAAAATATTCCTGGACGTAACAATAAATGGGCAAGTACATACTGGGCGAGGTAAATAGGAAGCTCAGCACTATTCCGAGAAAACAAAATAATAGCTCGAATAGTTATTTACAAGATACATCCAAGAAAAATAAATTGACTAAATTGTCATTGGGATACATGGTAACGGAGCTATTTGGAATAGTAATAAGAAAAGGGAAAAAAATCCTTGAAGAAGATTTGATACAAACTGAATCTTCGAGTCACAATGCGTACGAACTCAGCGCGGTGGGGCAACTCTTGCCTGAAGATGGTTGTACAAAGTCAGAGCCCGCTTAACAAGGCAGAACAGGGGGATGACAATGATGATAAAAAGAACCACCGGCAAGATCAGTGATGGGTAATGTACATATGGGGCAAGGTAAACCGGTAGAGAGTCATGGACAGCTGACTCCAATTCCGAGAAATTTGAAAAGGTTAGCTCGGAAAGGCTATTTGTCACATACTTCATCCTAGAAAAGGTGAGATTCACTAAACTGTTAATAGGATAGATTGGGATGGCATTTGTGGCCGCAAATCCATGATGGAGCTTCTCCGGAAAGGTCGTCAAATTGACAGAACGTAGGGAGCAAGACACCCGTACCGCCAGGTGACCTGCAACCTCTCTATAAGTTGAATCTTCAGGACAGACCACTGTCACAAACACTGGTAGTGTGAAAAAGAAGTAGTGAAATCCGGAGAACCTCCTGTGGAAAAATGATTTAGGGACGAAGCGATGATAGAGACAACTCTCTAGAGCTTTAGAAGCATCTGACTGGGTTAGCACCACTAACTCCTGATACTCCGTTTATCAGGTCTACAGCACTATAAAAGAAAATCCTGTCACCAAGTGGTGAAATCACCGTTGTAACAAATCTCACTGAAATATATAAATCCAGCATAAATAGTTAAAGTAATTCCAGCATTAATAAACATCAAATTCAAAAGACAAATTTCCTCCTATCCTCCGACCGGAACGAACGTGGATGACTGACATCAGTGATGTCAAAAATAATTCCCGTAACGGTTAACAGTGGTATGTCAAGGAAAAGGTAAGTGAGTAAGACTTGTCTGCGTACTTCCAAAGCTGAAAGGTATTCACATGCTGGATACAATAAAAGTTAGGGACAGCATCTGCCCAAGTGTGGTTAAGTCTGTCTTTGCAGAGAAAAATGTCTGTTTCAAGCAGAAGCACATGAGGTTCAAGGTTAAAAGTACCTATCCCTATGGTAGTCTACACCCTCGACTATTACGGTCCCAACAACTAAGGAGACTGACTGCCCTACATCAACTCAGCAAATAGTGAGTAAGAGTGAAAAGTATTACTCAAGCACTCCCCTCTCGCATGAAAAAGATGCAGGCAAAAGCTCAGGAACCAAATAAATTAGTAATTGCGAGGACGCAGGTTATAGTCGTGTGTTGGAAAGATAGACAAAGCATCGTCAGGCTGAGGCAAACAGGCGGTTCTCGCTGGTTCAACTAAAGTCGAATCGATGACCTCAGGCTGGGCGTCTGTCTTTTTGAGGCGATCACTATGCACAATTTCATATGAATTAAAAATGAGATCATAAAGCTCAAATTTGTGACCACCTAGTTGCCTAACTATCTGGCGTGGGCCCACGAATTTAGGGGACAACTTCGAATGTCTCTCTGGGACTCGAATCATAACAAAGTCACCCACTTTCAAGGAAACAGGGGCGGCACGCTTGTGTTGCTGCAAGCACATAGCCTCAGATGTAGCCTGTAGTCTCTTTCTGACTTCTCTATGAATATCTGTGAAAACCTTGAGTTGAACCTTAGAATAATCATCTACATTATATACAGGTGAATGAGAACTACCAAGCAGGTCATACGGGAGTCTCTTCTCAACCCCAAAAATTATGTAGTGGGAGATAGTCCCGTTGACTCACAAACACTGCTGTTTATGCTTGCTGCAACATATGCTAGCCAGTCCTCCCATGTATGCTGAAGTCCGCTAACGACCGGGCGCAAGACATCTAAAATCTTCCTATTCGCGCGCTCAACAAGGCCGTTGCTGGCTGGGTGATAACTGACTGTAAAAGATTGTGTAATGGCAAACTGTTTGCATATTTCTGCTAAAAGTTGATTTCGAAACTCGGTTCCATTATCACTTAACAACACTCTAGGTGTGGAATACGGACAAATGAGATGAGTAATCAGGGCATGAGCAATGGACTTAGCAGATTTATCTTGCACTGGGGCTAAAACAACGTACCGAGACAAGTGATCTACACAAACTAAGAGGTACCTAGAGCCCTGGTGGCTGGCGGGAAGCTGTAGCAAGTCAATAGAAACTACATCCCAAGGCCGGGCAGGGGGCGGGTATTCTAGGATCGGCGCAGGCCTAGGCACCGTCCCTTTATGTTGGGCACACTTGACACACTTAGCCACATACGCGTCAATATCTACACGCATAGTTGGCCAAAAATAGACCCCTTCCCTTACACTTTCTTTCTCGTCCCTTTCCTTTCCTTTCCTTTCCTTTCCTTTCCTTGACTTTCCTTGCAGTCCCTTCCCTTCCCTTCCGTTCCAATTTTTTATCGTCCTTTCCCTTCTCTCTCTTCCCTTCCCTTCCCTTCCCTTCCCTGCTTACAAATTATTAAATTAATTTCTGCTTATTATAAAACCATTTTTTTGTAAGCATAATAAAGTGTTTCAAGTGTTTCCACTTTTTTCTCTTTTCTTCGCTGTCCTGCCCTGTCTCTTCCACTTTTTCCCCGCCGTTTCCTCTCTCTTCTTCAATTATCTTCCTTCCTTCCCTCCTTCCTGCCTTCGTTTCTTTTCCATTTTTTACTTATAATTTCTTTTCCTTTTCTTCCCTTCCCTTCCTTCTCTTCCTTCCTTCCTTCCTTTCTTTTCCCTTCTTTTACTTATAATTTCTCTTCCTTTTCTTCCCTTCCCTTCCGTTCCTTTCCCTTCCACTTTTTCCTTCTTCCCTTCCTTCCTCTCTTTCCTTCTTCCCTTCCCTCGCCTGAACCCGCCTCCATCCTTACTAATCCTTCCGCCCCATCCACCTCCCTTGCTACCTCATCCACTCCCAATCCCTCTTCTCTCTTCACCACCTTGACTCCTCCCCTATCCTCATCACCACTCCATCTTCCCCTTCCACCTCCAACACGATCTCCTCTGCCTCGCCTGAACCACCCCACTCCTCTGCCACGCCTGAACCCGCCGCCACCCCTACCATTCCTTCTACCCCATCCACCTCCCTTGCTACCTCATCCACTCCCACTCCCTCTTCTCCCTCCAACACCCTTAACTCCTCCCCTATCCTCATCACCACTCCATCTTCCCCTTCCACCTCCAACACGATCTCCTCTGCCACGCCTGAACCCGCCGCCACCCTTGCCATTCCTTCTACTCCATCCACCTCCCTTCCTACCTCATCCACCTCCATCCACAATACCACTCCCCTTTCTCCCGCTCTCCCTTCCTCTCCCTCCAACACCCTTGACTCCTCCCCTATCCTCATCACCACTCCATCCTCCACTTCCATCTCCAACACGAACTCAACCTCCTCCTCCTCCTCCTCCACTTCTGATACCACATCTCCCTCCATCCACACCTCACCCTCCACCCTTCCCCAACCACCCACTACTGTCACCACCACCACTTCCAAACCCACCTTCGCCCGCGCTCCCTTTTGTACCTCGCGCCCTGCCAAAAGAAACCACAAGACCATTCTCCCAGCTGTCACTTGTACGAACCAGACGCTATTTCCTGGCATGGGCAAACTGACTACTAGAGTCAACTTAGTTGGCGACAGTGTGGTGAGAGGCCAACTTACGGAGTTTTGCGGTCGGAATACGTTGAGACGGCAGCGTTTCTGTATCCCCGGAGCCAAACTGGACACACACACACACACACACACACACACACACACACACACACACACACACACACACACACACACACACACACACACACCCGCTCCTCCTCCCCTTACCTTCGCGATCTCTGGCTTCTGGGCGATGAGGTTAGCGAAAGCCACGTCCACTTCAGCTCAACCATCTCCGTTGAGCCCCGCTACGGAGGGTCAACTTGGGGTCCTGTTGGGGAGGCGGAGAGGGAGGGGGAGGATTAGCGAGTGAGGGGGGAGGGAAGGAGAGGGAGAGGGAAGGAAGGCGATGTGATGGAATGGGAGATGTGAAGAAAGGGAAAGAAAAAGGAAAGGAAGGGAATAATGAAACAAAACGAGTAATGTGAAATAGAGAGGGAAAGACAGGAGGGAGGGAAAGGAAGGGAAAATAGAAAGGAATAACAAAAGGGAAGAATGGATGGAGAGAGGAGGGAAGGGAAGAAAGAAGAATGAAGGGAAGAAAGGGGAAAACGGAAGTAAGGAAAGGAGAGAAGGAAGGAAGGAAGGAAGGAAGGAAAGAGAGAAGGTGGATGGATATGACAGTATGAAGAAAAACAGAAGAGGAGGGAAGGAAAAGAAAATATAAATATGAAGGAATAATGGGAAAAAAAGAGAAGAGTGAGGATTAGAGAGGAAAAGGAGGAGAAAGGGAGGAAAGGAGGAAGTTAGAGAAAAATAAAAGGAACGTTGGGGGGCGAGAGGTTCTGTAGTTCATGTCACGTGATCATTTTTGTTTTTGATCATTTTCAGTTTTTTTTCATAATCATCTTTTACTTTTTCTTTCTTATTCTTCATCTTTTCCTCCTCCTCCTCCTCCTCCTCCTCCTCCTTTTTCTTCTTCTTTTTCTCTTTCTTCTTGCTCTCTTTCATCAACATCATCATTTTCTTCTACTTATCCTCTCTTCTTCATCGTTTCCTCCTCCTCCTCCTTCTCCTTCTCTTTCCTCCTGTTCTTCTTCAACAACATCATCTTTTTCTTTTTACATATTCACTCTTCTTCACAACACACTGAGATGACTCCCCCGCCAGTGCATCGGGTTTCGAACAAGCGGCCGCGCAGCCCCGGCAAGGGCGAGGCGGTGGGGCTGGTGCTGGAGCCGCCGTCGGTTCCCGCCAGGAAGAGACGGCGGCTCGGCAGCCACCCGTGTCTTCACGTGGATGACCACAACCGTGTGCTGGGCTCGGTGAACGGCCACGCGTGCCTCGTCCAGCTGGACTCCGGGGCCCAGGTCACCTTCCTCTTCCACACCATGGCCAAGAGGCTGGGGCTGATCACCGGCACGGAGCCCACCGCCAAGCAGGAGATCCTTCTCTGGATCGGCTCGCGGGTGCTGGACGTCATAGAGCTGAAGGCCGTCCCCATTAGTCTGGGGGGTGGCGTGGAGATGGTCGTCCCCGCCACTGTGTTCCCGGCGTGGCTGGAGGACATGTACGACGCAGACGAGGTCGTGCTGGACGCCCACCACCTGCGGCGCGGCCGCATGGTGCAGGTGTTTCGGCCTGACGGCAGCGACCTCTTCGTCTGCCGCCCGCAGCAGCTGCGGCGGAGGCCGAGGAAAACGGAGCGCTCCGTGGAGCCTGACGTCCTCTGGGTGCGGCGGGAGGGCGGCGCGGCGTGGGCTAGGCCCATGACGGTGCTGCTGGACACCGGCGCCCAAGGCTTCCACGTGTCTGAAAGGCGCCGCAAGCTACTCCTCGCCAGCAGGAAAGGCCGCAGGCTGCCCAAGCGCGTCGTGCTGGACTTGGGCGACGGCTGCCGCGTGAACGCCGCGCCGCTGGAGGAGGTGGCCTCCAACGACTATGACTTCGTCATGGGCGTCTCCCTCCTGTGCAAGTACGGCGCCGTGCTGGACCACGCCCGCCACACGCTCGCCTTCAAGACCGGCTCCCAGTGGCGGGAGGTCAGCACGCAAGGCCCCCAGCAGGCGGTGGTCAGCACACAAAGGTTCCACTAAGCGGCTCGTCGGGAACACGGTGGTGGAGGCGAGAAAAGCGTGTGAGGATAACAGTTACATGGCACATTAAACACCAAGGGTTCACAGGGAAGGGTGTGGGCAGCATACCTGCAAGCAAAGGCCAGATAATTATGTTCATGGATGGTGAGGTTGTGTGTGGTTAGGTTAACAGGAGCTGCCTTGAATAAGGCCATCGGCCTTACAGACTCTTTATGTTCTTATGTTCTCATTTTCGCTATCTCTCTTTCTCTATCCATCTACCTCTAATACGTTTCAGGTGTACATTAGGAGAGTTTTCGGAGACTAGGAGGCTGTGTCTGAGGAAACACTAATGTCTTTGGGGGTGGACGCAATAAGTCCATATTTCTTTGAACGTGTCGTCTGGCTATACTAAACGCACAGCGGACTAGACTCTCCTTGGCAAGGTCCTCTTGCTCTTTACCAACTCGGCGTGAATTAGCCACAAAACAGTTCCTCGTGCGTGAAGCCACGGCACCCAAGCTGTTTTGGCAATGTTTTTCTCCTAATTTCCTAGATGATGCAACATTGTCGCGAAAGTTAAGAGGCAAAAGACTGCTCGCAAGAGGACGGGATTTGATGAGATAAACAGCCTTAGACTTGACTCTGTCAAATAGAGATGTGTGTGTCGAGCCCCTAACATATGAAATGCATACTACATGCGAGGGCGGACAAGGCCCCTGTATATTGACAACATTTGTGAGGGGGAAAAGAACTGGCGGAGAGGGTGCAGGGACCTGACATCGAGGAAGCTGATTTAGCAAGAGATGAGATAATATTATGAAGTTTCCAATTAAGATTTTGAGTTAAGGACAGACCGAAGATGTTAAGTATAGAAGTCGGTGGCAGCTGAGTGTTGTCAAAAAATAGGGGATAGGTGTTTGGAAGCTTGTATCGAGTTGATAGGTGAAGAAACTGAGTTTTCAGGCATTGAAGGACACAAGGTTCGTCCTTCCCCATTCAGAAAGGATAGCAGGGTCTGAGATTAAACGTTCTGCAGCCTCCAGCCGAAACTCCCATACTTCCCGTTGGGAGGGTATTTTGTCAAAAGGTGTTGAGTAGTGCAGAGTGGGCTCATTGGCGTACGAATGAATAGGACAGTTTGTGTTGAAAAGAAGATCGTTAATGAACAACTGAAAGAGGGAGGGAGACAGGACAGAGCCCTGCGGGACACAACTGTTGATAGGTTTACGGATAGAACAGTAACCGTCTGCCACAGCAGCGATAGATCGGCTGGAAGGAATCCGTAGGAGGGTAGTTTAGAAAACAAAGATTTGTGCCATACTCTGTCAAAAACTTTCGAGATGTCTAAGACAACAGCAAAAGTTTCACCGAAACGGCTTAGTGAGAATGACCAAGCGTCAGTCAGGAAGGCCCTTGCGGAACCCATACTGGCGATCAGGGAGAAGGTCAGACTTGGATAGATATCTAAGAGATGTCTAAGGCAACAGCAAAAGTTTCACCGAAACGGCTTAGTGAGAATGATCAAGAGTCAGTCAGACAGCCCCTTGCGGAACCCATCCTGGCGATCAGAGAGAAGGTCAGAATTGGATAGATACTGTGCTTCCGTGCTGACACCCTGCCTGGTCAAACTCTTTCGCCTCTGCCTGTCAATATCTACCTTTCCTGGGAGTATGCCTTGGTACAGCCTGTGCCTAAGAAGGGTGACCGTTCCAATAACTCAAACTACCGCCCCATAGATTTACTTTCTTGTCTATCTAAAGCTTTTGAATCAATCCTTAACCGGAAGATTCAAAAGCACCTTTCAACTTCTGACCTTCTATCTGATCGCCAGTATGGGTTCCGCAAGGGGCGTTCTACTGATGATCTCTTTACCTTCCTAACTGACTCTTGGTCATCCTCTCTTACCCGTTTCGGTGAAATCTTTGCTATTGCGCTGGACATATCAAAAGCTTTTGATAGGTCTGGCACAAATCTTTGCTTTCCAAACTACCCTCATGCGGTTTCTATCCTTCTCTCTGTACCTTTATCTCCAGTTTCCTGTCTGACCGTTCTATTTCTGCTGTGGTAGACGGTCACTGTTCTTCCCCTAAACCTATTAACAGTGGTGTTCCCAGAGGTGTTCCTAGAGTATTTGGTATCCGGGGCGGAATATAATTTTGAACCCCCCTACCCAGGTATATCTATCTATCTATCTATCTATCTATCTATCTATCTATCTATCTATCTATCTATCTATCTATCTATCTATCTATATGTATATATATATATATATATATATATATATATATATATATATATATATATATATATATATATATATATATATATATATATATATATATATATATATATATATATATATATATATATATATATATATATATGTAAATATATATATATATATATACATATATACATATATATATATATATATATATATATATATATATATATATATATATATATATATATATATTTTTTTTTTTTTTACAAAAAAGTAGTCAGCTCAAGGGGCCAAAAAAAACAATAATAAAAAAAAGCCCGCTACTCGCTGCTCCTAAAAAAGAAACAAAAGAGGTGGCCGAAAGGAAGATCAAATACAGGAGGAGAGGTGTCCTGATACCCTCCTCTTGAAACAGTTCAAGTCGTAGGCAGGAGGAAATACAGATGAAGGAAGATTGTTCCAGAGTTTACCAGCGTGAGGGATGAAAGAGTGAAGATGCTGGTTAACTCTTGCATAAGGGGTTTGGACAGTATAGGGATGAGCATGAGTAGAAAGTCGAGTGCAGCGGGGCCGCGGGAGGGGAGGAGGCATGCAGTTAGCAAGTTCAGAAGAGCAGTCAGCGTGGAAATATCGATAAAAGATAGAAAGAGAGACAACATCGCGGCGGAATTTAAGAGGTAGAAGACTATCAGTAGTAGGAGGAGAGCTGAAGAGACGAAGAGCCTTAGACTCCATGCACTCTGTCCAGAAGAGCTGTGTGAGTGGAGCCCCCCACACGTGAGATGCATACTCCATACGAAGGCGGAAAAGGCCCCTGTATATGGATAGCAACTGCGCAGGGAAAAAGAACTGGCGGAGACGATACAGGACACCCAACCTCGAGGAAGCTGATTTAGCGAGAGGGGAGATATGAAGTTTCCAGTTGAGATTTTGAGTTAAGGATAGACCGAAGATGTTTAGTGTTGAGGAAGGTGACAGCTGAGTGTTGTCGAAGAATAGGGGATAGGTGTTTGGAAGATTGTGTCGAGTTGATAGGTGGAGAAATTGAGTTTTTGAGGCATTGAAGGACACAAGGTTCCTTCTGCCCCAATCGGAAATGATAGCAAAGTCTGAGGTTAAGCGTTCTGCAGCCTCCAGTCTGGAGTCGTGTACTTCCTGTTGAGAGGGTCTTCTATTGAAAGAAGTTGAATAATGCAGAGTGGAGTCGTCGGCGTACGAGTGGACCGGACAGTTTGTTATGGAAAGAAGATCATTGATGAATAACAGGAAGAGAGTGGGTGATAGGACAGAGCCCTGTGGAACACCACTGTTGATAGGTTTAAGGGAAGAGCAGCGACCGTCTACCACCGCAGAGATAGAACGGCTGGAAAGGAAACTGGAGATAAAGGAACAGAGAGAGGGATGGAATCCGAAAGAGGGCAGTTTAGAAAGCAAAGACTGGTGCCAGACTCTATCGAAGGCTTTCGATATGTCTAGCGCAACAGAAAAAGTTTCACCGAAACGGCTAAGAGAGGATGACCAAGAGTCAGTTAAGAGAGCAAGAAGAACGCCAGTAGAACGCCCCTTGCGGAATCCATACTGGCGATCAGATAGAAGGTTAGAAGTGGAAAGGTGCGTTTGAGTCTTCCGGTTAAGGATTGATTCAAAAGTTTTAGATAGACAGGAAAGTAAAGCTATAGGGCGGTAGTTTGAAGGATTGGAACGGTCACCCTTCTTAGGCACAGGCTGTACAAAGGCATACTTCCAGCAGGAAGGAAAGACAGATGTTGATAGGCAGAGACGAAAGAGTTTGACCAGGCAGGGTGTCAGCACGGAAGCACAGTTTTTAAGGACATTATGAGGCACTCCATCAGGTCCACAAGCCTTCTGAGAGTTGAGGCCAGAAAGGGCAAAGAAAACATCATTTGGAAGAATCTTAATAACAGGCATAAAGGAGTCAGAGGGGGGATGAGTAGGAGGAATATGCCCAGAATCGTCCAGGGTGAGTTCCCGCAGAAAGAAGTACATACGTAGATTTAGACCCCAACAACAGTCGTGCTGTAGAGCTGAGAAAGGAAGAGGAGGAGGAGGAGCAGGAGGAAAGAGCGAGTAAGAGAACACAACAAAAACAATATCAACAAAAATTAGAACAAAAAGATGAAGAAGAGAAAATTAGAGATGGTGAAAAGAAAGAAGACAAGAACAAAAACAATCAATGGTGGTGTTTGATATTGTTGGAAGTGATGTTAAAGAAATGGCACAAATTCTAACTTCGCTATCTCATTACGACAGGTTATTGCTCTCTCTCTCTCTCTCTCTCTCTCTCTCTCTCTCTCTCTCTCTCTCTCTCTCTCTCTCTCTCTCTCTCTCTCTCTCTCTCTCTCTCTCTCTCTCTCTCTCGTGAGAGAGAGAGAGAGAGAGAGAGAAAATGGAATTTTAAAAAGAGTTTGCAGACGCTCAAATGAGGAAGAAGAGGAAGAGGAGGAGGGGGAGGTTTTACGGCCGTATTCTCAGTGAATCTCTTCCCCCTTCCCGCGAGGAAACGAGGCTTCGTGGACCAAATGGTATGCTCAGTGACGAGGAGTGTCTTTGATGCAGCGCGCGAAGCGGCGAGCGGGAAAGAAATGAACTAATTTCCTCTCTTGACGAAGAGGAGGTGAAGGCCCGCTCTTCGCTAATATCTTCGCACATTTAATGCTTTATTACAACATTTTTCCATGTTGCTGTATTATTAATTGGGTATAAGAACAATTAAAATTTTCTAGGCCTTATATAAAAAGTCATACAATGCGAGAAACATTATTTTTTCTGTTTATTCAAGACTTCACGGTTCCCATGATAATTTAAGCCAACACTGGAACGCACCTCCAAGCCAGCATGCCCCGCCCTTCAGACTCAACTATTCACAACAGTTCTCCTTTTTAAGCGTTTGTAGGGCGTGCACTTCAAACCATAAGCATGAAGAGTGCTGGGACAAATTTAAAAGTGACGGACTGACAGGTAGGCTTCGGCCTCCGGGCGAATGTTTCACAAGTCTGCATGAATATGTGGTGCTATGTGGTACTCCGTGCTGGGCTTCCCACAGCCAATCTCCAAACTCGTGACGTCATCTGTGGGTGGAGCTTAGCAAAGCTCAGCAATATAGATGATACCATTTTCCACCCACTGATAGGAGCTCTAAAGCTAGTTAAAAATATATTTATAAGGGAGAAATAACGAAGGGAGAAAGAGATCTCATGGAACAGGAGGAAAATAAAGAAAATAAAAGCAGTTTATTCTAACGAGGTCTCCTAAGCTCCGCCCACAGGTAACGGGACGATATCAGAGCGAAGCAAACATAGCCACAGATACCAACCAATTAAACCCATCAATGTAAATTTTCTGCTATATATAGTGTATGTCACTGTATCAAGCACTGCTTACATAAGTACTTGCCACAATATTTTCCATTATAGAAATGTACCTAAAATGCATTAATGTTTCGGTTTTCAACGTTTGTTTGATTTGCAGTAGTACCAACACTACACGGAAAGATTGTTTCGAAGGGGGAAGAGAAACTAGGGTTTGAAAATATCTCTTCACGGAAACACACTCTCTAAGCGACGCTTCGACGAAGAGGGAAGAGCTTCACTGAAAATTCCGCCGTTAGACCCTTCTTTTCTTGTATTAAATCAACTCTTTTATCACTCATTAATTACTCCATAAATGATCTCACCGTCTCGTATCCCTGGTAGCGTGATCCGGCTTAAGTTGTTATTGGAGACTGGTGTTCGGGGATAAACAAGGGAAAAAGAAAATATACATTTATTTAAAATTAAATGAAAGTAATTGCCTTACGCAATATTCTATGCTCAGACGATCATAACACTGGCATATTCAGCAATGGATGCAACATATGACAAACGACATGTCTTAAACATAATACTACAATATGTGCTCAGTTGTTGCCAATAATAATAACATTCGTCGTTCCACAAGCAGTGGTTTGTATCTCTCTGCTTACATCACAATCATTATGTACTCTCTTCACAAAATCCTACTACACATTCCTATAGTATAATCTACTACAAGTCACGGAAGCACCAAATACCACACCCAGTGGTTTAACTTTGCTTTACATCGCAAACAAATAATCACAATCCTGTCCCACTCACAATCCTACTTCACATCTCCTACATTATAATCTCCAGGACAATACAGTCGGTTTCCCTTAGATTCTCGAATTTCTACTCACGATTAAGATCACAACAGCCATTCTCGGCTGAGTGAGTAGCAGGTCTGCTTGAGGCGAGAACCAAGCTCGGTCTACTCATACCACTGATTTCTAGGCCACATTTTTCTTTGCTTTAGGCGGACTTACATCCTTGACACGCCCTTAATTTTCTACATAACCAATGGCCAATACTTCCTGTCACACCCATCTGCTCGCTCATTATGTTGTATTGTTTTACTTCTCCTGCTATTCGTGAGTCAGTCTTAAGACACTCCCACAGTGATTTTTCTGTTAAATTATTGGCTCATAACATGTCGCCACGACTGACGTCACGGGTCAGAGTCTTTTTCAATGGTTGTTCACACTTTCTGACCACGCCCACTGGGCATCTGTTTTCTGTATCTGAGTCTGGGTATCTGTTTTCCTTTACCCTCGTTGTTTCCCCTCTTTGGTACTTGAGATGTTTACACTTATATATATATATGTCACCCTTTTTGTTAGTGTTTGTCCTGTCACATGTTTACACAGTTGTATACCTGCCTTTCCTCTCTGGGTATCTGTTTTCCTTTACCCTCGTTGTTTCCCCTCTTTTGTACTTGAGATGTTTTACACTTATATATATGTCACCCTTTTTGTTAGTGTTTGTCCTGTCAGATGTTTACACAGTTGTATATCTCACTCCTCTGTTTCCTCGTCTTCTGGGTCCTGACATACTTCCCCTTCCGGAAGATCTCGCCCCTGAGATCTCACAGGTGTTGGTGGAGAAGATACGCCTTGCAATGTCTGCAGTTGGTTCGAGTCTGGAATTAGGCGGCGTCGTGCGTAGCGTAGGACATAGGAATACCCCACGGCAGACGTCACCAGCAGAAGAACCAGGATCACGACAATGGCGAAGACAATCCACCAATGGATTGCGGGTTGAAAAGGCTGATCCGGCTCGACCACATAATTTAGGGGCTGCAAGCCAGCTGTTAGCTCCTGTAGGGGGATGGACTCAGCACTGCGAAGAGAACCTTGCCGAAGCATCAATATCCCATTATCCGTCAGGCTGACAGTATGTCTGTTTACAGGATGGTATAGGGCATGTGAGTGTCAGAGTGATGGGGAGGCAAGTGAACAGGTCCAGTAGCCAGGACCATTTATAAACATAGGGGGAAATGTTTTCAAGACTATTGTGTGGCAGAGGTTGATCACTGACTCATGTTTCAAGAAAGCAGCCGATTCACAAGAGGCTGCGTTACTAGCCTCATGGACGGGGCCTGTGGGAGGACAAACTAACATATGGTTATTCTTGTTACAGTGTTTTATACTAGAAAGCATAAAATATATTTTCCTATTCTCACTGAAGGCAATACATCTTGAATCAACACTATACATAAGAAAGTAAGTGCTATTCTGCACAGAAAATGGAAGGGAGTCGATTCGAAAGACATCAAAGGTGTCAATCGGATCTCCTCGCAAAGGTTTGGTGAAATAGAAATTACGAGAATCGTGCAAAGCCGTTGTCCTGGAGGACAGTTATTACATCCCTATATAGAGCTAAAAAATCAAGAACTGCAAGGCACAAAAGACCTGGAGGCCGATCCTAGGCTTCCTTTAATGTGCTGAACAACTGTTTGTCTCACATAATGGTTGGAATTATGTATGTTTGCAGGGGAGCCTGCAGACTCAAATATAAATCTTGTATACCTGGTCTTATGTTTCTCAATGCTAAGTCAAAATATAACAATTCTTGTTGGAGCTTTTTTCTCTTCCTAATGCCATAGTCTATATTAAAATGGGGCACAGCTTGGTTCAATACATCTACAGCTGAATATAGCCTGTAAAAGGCAGATTGCATGACATGCATATTACTTAAGAACCTGTCACACCTTAACGAACAGAAGGGTACGTATGGCGTAGAGTAAACATGGTATATGGGTACGGTGTTGAACTCTTTTCGGCGCGTTGTCGACGCGTGCAGCGCATTACAGAGCATCGATAAGACAACGATCGGGAACACCGCATCCGATCGGATCACGTCCAACAACAATTACACAAAACAATGGGCACGCTGTCCATCCATTATACTAATGAAATGCGTGAGGTGAGGAACGAATGGAAGACGAATGATAACGACGATCGCCTTGCCCCGCTCTACTTGCGTCTATGCATAACGTACATAACGTTGCTGGCCGAGAATTTGAATTTTGTGCATGCTCAAAAACTTCTCGCTGTACGACGACGTATACGACACGCCGTACGCCACGCAACGTACCACCTAACGATGGAGCAGCGAACTACCCACTTATTCAAGCGTATGCTGTATGTGAGCGTGCCCGTTTTTTCCATACGCTAGCCATACGTTCTCTAAAACGTTAAGGTGTGACAGGCCCATTAATGATGTTGAGTTTTCCATAATAAACATTTAACTATATAAAATCTTTCACAGTTAATGACTCTAGTACTCTATTTTTTCATGAATAGCATCAACTTGAGCCTGGGTCGCGGTACCAAATAGGTTATTAGACAAGGATCCTCAAAAAAATTATTTCCCGTTTTTTTTTTCTTTTTTTTTTTCTATAATTCATAGAAGCATGCAGCTTGTTTTGAATAGTAGTCATCACATAGCCTAAAACTTTTCTGAGATGATGCAACAATGAACTGAATTCGTTTTCAAAATTAAAGAGTGTGTATTTTATTGCTTTTACAGCTGGATACTCAGGTGACATTTGAATAACATTTCAAGTAACGAAGCAGTTAAAATCCGTGCTTTATATAATGCAGCCAAAACATCTTCTGTAAGGATAAATGGTACTATAGTCTCTATCTGTGAGGACTATAATATAGATAGTATGTTGGTGTGAAACTTTGGCCAGCACGTGTTGGGGACTCCTGTTGTGTCATTGAGTCGTACACCGAAAGAGTCAAATCAATCTGTGGTTTATTTCGTCATATTTCCGCTCAATTATTGCATTTTCATCCTTATGCATTATTCCTGTTCTATATCGTATTAGTTTTGACATTACATTAGGCAACTCTTGTACCGTCGAAGAGCGAAGGCTTTATCTATGCCGAGGTGGCTCTGAAAGTTTGGGAGTAACCTGAGAAGGTAGGGCCTGTGCATCAGCTGTTTATTGCTGTTGTAGAACGAACATTATTTAATGTGTCATGAGTAGCAGTCACCTCTCCGCTACGAGTCATTATTTTCGGTAGAAGTTTTCTCAGCGATTTCAGGGTTGAGCAATGCAAAGAATAGATCAGTGTCTGTCTCTGGATTTAAAGGGTATGCTCGTCTAATCGTTGGACATTGCTGCACATCGATGCAATCTTCATGAAGAACTTTTACTCTGTCTGTGGGGGCCGTTGAAACCTTACTAGTCCTGAGGTTCCTAATTTTTACCATATTATCACTGATCTTCTCTATTACCCTGTAGGGTCCATCAAAAATAGGTTACAACTTTTTATTTACTTTTCTTTGTGGTCTCATTTGAGGAACACTGTCTCCAACGTTGATAGTTTTGATTTTGTAGCTTTGTATTTCTTTTCTATTTCTTCTCTACCTTTTTCAATGTAAACCTGGCATCTATCATAAACTTTATTTGCAATTGCAGCCATTTCCTCTTCATAGGAGTCAATATCATAAACTTTCCTTGCAATTGCAGCCATTTCCTCTTTACAGGAGTAAATATCATAAACTTTCCTTGCAATTGCAGCCATTTCCTCTTTATAGGAGTAAATATCATAAACTTTCCTTGCAATTGCAGCCATTTCCTCTTTATAGGAGTAAATATCATAAACTTTCCTTGCAATTGCAGCCATTTCCTCTTTATAGGAGTAAATATCATACCAGGGCTGCTGAATTTTTTTCTAACATAGTGTAGGGTACAGGAGGATCTCTAAAAATTCTCTCTCTGTCTCTCTCGATAAAATGGGGACTCCTTTATGGTGCGATAATACGCAGCATTATAGGCCAAGATGTCTATAAGTAGCATTATATCCCAAACGGACACATTTCCTAGAACATTCTCCTCAAAATGTTAACAACAGTATAATTTGCGCGCTTTATTATTCCATTTCCATTTGTATGGTAAGCCGTTATTCGCGTGTCGCACAGGTAGCTTCTAATTTATCTCCTGCATCACGGAATTAACGAACTCTGAACCTTGATCTGTAACAACTGTCTGAGGAACACCGTGTACACAAACAACATCCACGTACAACGCCCTTGCCATTTCGCGGGCTTCCTTACTCCGTAAGGGTACTGTAATCAAATACCTTTTAAAAACATCAACTATGGGCATTACGTATCGAACCCCATTGTCCGATACACCCATGGGACCCACAAGGTCCATGTGTATTCTCTCAAAAGGAGCGGTGACGTCTGGATAATGCCGCCAAGGAGCAGGGTGCAAGTTCCCAACTCACTTTTAAAACGACTACCATGACGCACTTCCTTACATAATTTTCTACATCCCGTTTCATTCCAGGCCAAAAAGCGAACTTTCTACACCGACATAACGTAACTTTGGTTCCTCCGTGCCCTGCAGTGGCGACGAATGAGCCAGAGTTATCGCCTTGGAAATACTTGGGGGGTAGAATCACCACCTTAGTGGCTTCTCCGTACGGACTCACTAAAACACATCATTTATTTCCACCTGTAACTCTGACAGGGGCGGCATCTCACATTATGCCCATCTTCAACACAGTATAACATAATTTCCACCTGTACCTCTAACAGGGGCGGCATCTCACATTATGCCTTTTTTCCCTGAGTCTTTGCTCAATTTTCATTCATGGGGCTTCCTTCTTTTAGCAAACTTATATGCTGGCTGCTCATCATGGAGCTCACTAATCTCCTGAATACTCCAGTCAAGTGTGTGGCCAATACACTCACTATTCAGGTCCATACATATCATATATTTTATTTTCTCATTTTTCGGCGCCTGTTTCTTTTTCTGCACTAGTGCAATACCTTGCCCCTCATTATCCACGTGTTCCACGGTTTTTGTTGTTCCCCATCCACAAACATTATCGCGCGTGTCCTTCTAATTCAATCTCAGTGTCCTGTGAGCCTTCATCCTTGATAAAAAAAAATCTGCTACTATATTTTCCTTGCCAGGCAAATGATTGATTGTGAAACCATACTCACTCATGAGAGTCTGCCATCTAGCTATCCTGCCGTTGGGACTAGCTACCTGTAACAACCAGACTAAAGGTCTGTGACCCGTGTGGATCTCAACAGGGTAACCCAGTATTAATGGGCGGTTTACGTGTAACCCATAAATTACAGTTAAAGCCTCTCGTTCAACTATACTGTACCGCTGTTCTGCCGTATTCAATTTCTCACAAAAAAAGATACAGGTCTTAGTTTATCATCATTATCCTGTTATTGCAATACTCCACCAGTATTGTAGTAGGATGCGTAGAGTGACTGTACCAAGCATTCTATCCTTAAGGGTTGAGAACGCAATTTTTGTTTCATCCGTCCATATGAGTGGAGTTTTATTTATTTATTTATTTTATTTTATTTATTTATTTATTTATTATTTTTTTTTTTTTAGTGTACCTTTCTTCCCTTTGTAAATCTTTAGAAAAGGAGCAACAATTTGTGAATAATTTGCAATAAATTTGCGATAATAATTAGTCAATCCAAGAAATGACTGTAAATCATGAACAGTTTGGGGGGCCGGGACGTTTTGTATGGCCTCCAGCTTGCTAGATTGAGGTTTTATTCCCTCTGAGCGGATGGCATGGCCCAGGTAATCTACTTTGTCCTTAAAAAAGTTACACTTCTTCATCTTAAGAGTCAGTTTGGCTTCCTTTAAGCGATCCAGAATTTGTTCTAAGTTATCTGCGTGATTAGAAAATATATCGCCCAGGATAATTATGTCATCAAGGTACACCTGAACCTTGTTACCTAATAGTCCTGTAAGGACAGTGTTATTATTTTCTTGAAGCAGGACGGGGCTGTTTTAAGGCCAAAGGGGAGGGAAGTAAATTCCCAATGTCCTGCTGGAGAAGAAAATGCCGTCTTCTCTCTGCTGATTTCATCTAGGGGGATTTGATGGTAACCCTGTTTCAAGTCTAGGCATGAAAAAAACTTACTATCTTCCAATTGATTGAGTATGGTAGTTATATTAGGGAGTGGGTACCGGTCGTCCCGTAGTGTTTTATTAAGTGCCCGGAAGTCCAGACAAAGTCGTATTACTCCATCTTTTTTTGGCACTGGGATTAGTGGGGCATTACAGGGTGATCGCGAAGGGTGAATCACACCCTGTTGCTGGAGCGATATAAGTTGTTCATTTACTCTGTCATGATAACTGATAGGAATGTTATATGGACGCCTGTACACTACTTCATCAGTGTTTTGCTTGATGGTGCTTAAAAAATAGGGCGTTACTGTTAATGGTTCTTGTTCTGTGGAAAACACTGTTATATATTTATCTATTAAGGACTTTAAAACCTGATTTTCTCTCTTCACTTGGGAATTTAGCGTCAACAATTTGATAGAGGCTTTTCTTCCTTACTTCAAGCTCTGCGGGCTTCAAGTCTGTCTTAACTGTGTCAGCGGTCTGTACACTAGATACTTGTGGCAGATCAGCGTATAGCTCATGAGTGACAGGCTTCACAAATCCTAACGTTGTATTATCATCTATCTTTACACTCATTTTCAATATTCAAATACGGCACAGTGACATAAGATCTTTGATTGTCAGATGAAGGGGTTAACTTAACTATCCCTGAGCACAAGACTCTAGCCTGAGGAGTACTAACACAAGGCTCAAATAAAGCTTCACTTGCCTGTAGTTGCGTCACTAGCGTTATGTAACCTGCAACAGATGCATGCAGTTGCAAAGGTTCCGCTGCTTGGCAACGTACGGCCTTATTTTCAGTGAGACTTTCTTCATTTCCATCTACATTTAGCTAAGATCCTTCACCTCTAGATATAAGACATTTTTCCTGGCATAATTGTATGGTTTTCCCTTCTATTATCAGTTTTAAGCTTCGTTCTTTTTTTCCTCATTTAGTTGCAATGTTTTCAAAATAATCTCGTGCTACACGACAAATCAGTACTCAACATAATATGAGTCGGCAAATCTACATCGCGTGTTATCAATAAGTCTTGGAAACTACTTTTTCCTTCCATATTAACTTGTCTTTTACCGTCATTTTCAATATGGTATCTTTGCACAGAGACAATATTCACGGGTTTCGCTTCACATTCATTTACTGCGAGCCCTAATTCTTTAATAAATTCATCCGTTAAAAACTCACACACGCTCCTGTTTCTAGGAGCGCTGCCACTTTTGCATATGTGTTATCATGAGTAGTGCGATCTGCCTAACAAAGTTACTCTTGAGTCATGTTAATTATAGCCTTCTTTTCATTATTTTTAAGGTCACTCCCTTGTTCGTTATAGCCTTCTTTTCCTTGTATTCATGTGAAGCGGTTACTCCCTTGTTCGTTATAGCCTCCATCTTATTATATTAAAGGTTACTCCCTTGTTCGTTATAGCCTTCATCTTATTATATTAAAGGTTACTCCCTTGTTCGTTATAGCCTTCATCTTATTATATTAAAGGTTACTCCCTGTTCGTTATAGCCTTCATCTTATTATATTAAAGGTTACTCCCTGATCGTTATAGCCTTCATCTTATTATATTAAAGGTTACTCCCTTGTTCGTTATAGACTTCATATTATTATATTAAAGGTTACTCCTTGTTCGTTATAGCCTTCATCTTATTATATTAAAGGTTACTCCTTGTTCGTTATAGCCTTCATCTTATTATATTAAAGGTTACTCCCTTGTTCGTTATAGCCTTCATCTTATTATATTAAAGGTTACTCCCTTGTTCGTTATAGCCTTCATCTTATTATATTAAAGGTTACTCCCTTGTTCGTTATAGCCTTCATCTTATTATATTAAAGGTTACTCCCTTCTTCGTTATAGCCTTCATCTTATAATATTAAAGGTTACTCCCTTGTTCGTTATAGCCTTCATCTTATTATATTAAAGGTTACTCCCTTGTTCGTTGTAGCCTTCATCTTATTATATTAAAGGTTACTCCCTTCTTCGTTATTCGCTCATTTTCCGTTTTTTCCACTGCAAGTGTGCATATTTATTTATTTCTTTATTTATTTTCATTTGTTTATTTAATGTTATTTGTAGTAGATAACTGAGGGGGGCACTACCCTGGCCTCCTCTTCCTCTGATTCTCTTTCTTCACACATTTATCTTAATACTTCACACTATTGTCCATATGCTTCATTTTTTTTTTCTTGACTTTTTATCCATACCTCACACTTTTCTTAGTATTTCACATTTTTTCTAGATCATACTCTACACTTCCTACCTGGGGGACGCGGTTTAGGCCTTTATAAAGTCACTCTATGGCTGCATGTCCGCCGCGGCACACCACCACCCTGTGAGGCGTAGAGCCCCGTGCTCCCCTCCATCCTGGGGTAACAATCCTAAAACAAACAAACCTGGGAGGCGGGACGCTGCCGCTGCCTGTCACCTGACACCCTCTCACTGATGAGTGGATCGCGGCGCGGGTGGAGAGAGACTGCCCATCCCTCTCCACTCCGCCCGGGAAGGAACTCATGAATTCTCGGTTGAGTCGCGTGTGCTACCCATTGCACTACAGAACAACAGTGGTTGGCCAGAGTTTCCATTACCATATCGTCAAAGTCCATGTCCTCCGGAAGAACCATTAATTATATAATTAAATCGTCACTATTATTTCCGCCACTTAAAACGAGCAAAGCTTAATGAAAATAAGAGGCGTTTTCTCGTCAGAGTAAATTAAACAAAAGCACTGTAAGCACATGTCCCTATTTATCCCTATACCGCTGCCGCCAGTTTTAGACCCTTCTTTTCTTGTATTAAATCAACTCTTTTATCACTCATTAATTACTCCATAAATGATCTCACCGTCTCGTATCCCTGGTAGCGTGATCCGGCTTAAGTTGTTATTGGAGACTGGTGTTCGGGGATAAACAAGGGAAAAAGAAAATATACATTTATTTAAAATTAAATGAAAGTAATTGCCTTACGCAATATTCTATGCTCAGACGATCATAACACTGGCATATTCAGCAATGGATGCAACATATGACAA
Organism: Eriocheir sinensis; assembly: GCF_024679095.1. NCBI lineage: Eukaryota > Metazoa > Arthropoda > Malacostraca > Decapoda > Varunidae > Eriocheir > Eriocheir sinensis. Next base: position 319,137 of record NW_026111317.1, on the reverse strand, counting down.
ACGACATGTCTTAAACATAATACTACAATATGTGCTCAGTTGTTGCCAATAATAATAACATTCGTCGTTCCACAAGCAGTGGTTTGTATCTCTCTGCTTACATCACAATCATTATGTACTCTCTTCACAAAATCCTACTACACATTCCTATAGTATAATCTACTACAAGTCACGGAAGCACCAAATACCACACCCAGTGGTTTAACTTTGTTTTACATCGCAAACAAATAATCACAATCCTGTCCCACTCACAATCCTACTTCACACCTCCTACATTATAATCTCCAGGACAATACAGTCGGTTTCCCTTAGATTCTCGAATTTCTACTCACGATTAAGATCACAACAGCCATTCTCGGCTGAGTGAGTAGCAGGTCTGCTTGAGGCGAGAACCAAGTTCGGTCTACTCATACCACTGATTTCTAGGCCACATTTTTCTTTGCTTTAGGCGGACTTACATCCTTGACACGCCCTTAATTCTTTACATAACCAATGGCCAATACTTCCTGTCACACCCATCTGCTCGCTCATTATGTTGTATTGTTTTACTTCTGCTGCTATTCGTGAGTCAGTCTTAAGACACTCCCACAGTGATTTTTCTGTTAAATTATTGGCTCATAACATGTCGCCACGACTGACGTCACGGGTCAGAGTCTTTTTCAATGGTTGTTCACACTTTCTGACCACGCCCACTGGGCATCTGTTTTCTGTATCTGAGTCTGGGTATCTGTTTTCCTTTACCCTCGTTGTTTCCCCTCTTTGGTACTTGAGATGTTTACACTTATATATATATGTCACCCTTTTTGTTAGTGTTTGTCCTGTCACATGTTTACACAGTTGTATACCTGCCTTTCCTCTCTGGGTATCTGTTTTCCTTTACCCTCGTTGTTTCCCCTCTTTTGTACTTGAGATGTTTACACTTATATATATGTCACCCTTTTTGTTAGTGTTTGTCCTGTCAGATGTTTACACAGTTGTATATCTCACTCCTCTGTTTCCTCGTCTTCTGGGTCCTGACAGAGGAGGAGGAGGAAGAACACTAAAGAACACAAAGAAAGAATAAACAACAGCAGACCTGGTCGTCCTTAAGAGGCAATTTGTGACAAGCTACACTAACTATCTAATCAAAAGTGGAAGATGAAGGACAGCAAAGGCGAAGGCTCCTCCCCACCCCCCCATCCCTCCAGCCAAAGCTGGCAGGAAAGGTAAAAGAACCATGCAGCATGAAAAAACTGCATGGAAATTATGTAGAAAAGAGGAAAAAACTATACATTCATTTAATACCCTGCATATTATAAATCTGAAATTAGTGGGCAGCTAACAGAAGTTTTCAGGAAGTCACTAGACACAGGGATGGTGCCTGTTTCCTGGAGGCAGGCACACGTTACTCCAATATTTAAGAAGGGAGACAAAATTTTAATCTTCTATGGAAATTATAGGCCGATTAGTTCGACGCCAGTTATAGGTAAAATGCTTGAGTTAATAATAGCTGATAGTATTAGGGACCATATTGACAGACAATTTAATTCACGACTCACAGCATGGGTTTATTAAGGGAAGTCGTGCCTCACAAATCTTTTATCCTTTTACAATAGAGTCAACGAGGCAGCTGACAATGATGAGAGTTACGATGTAGTTTATCTTGATTTTAGTAAGGCCTTCGATAAGGTACCTCACCAGAGACTGTTAAATAAAGTCAGGGCTCATGGAATAGGAGGGAATGTTTATGATTGGACTAGGGCGTGGATTAGCGACAGGAAACAGAGGGTTACCATTAACGGTAAAAAAATCAGAATGGGGTAATATTATCAGTGGGGTTCCTCAAGGTTCAGTTTTAGGCCGGCTTTTATTTATTATCTACATCAGTGACATAAACAATGGGCTAACTAGTGACATAGGTAAATTTGCAGATGACACCAAAATAGGACGCGCTATTAGGACAGGGGAGGATGCTAGAGCGCTGCAGGAGGATCTTAACAAACTGTCAGCTTGGTCAGAGACATGGCAGATGAATTTTAACATCATCAAGTGGAGCGTGCTGAGTGGAGGAACACGCAACCCATTACACGGGTATATTTAGACTCCACAGCGATAGGCAGATCAGAGTGTGAAAGGAATTTGGGAGTGCTAGTGAACTCGGACCTAAAACTAAGAGAGAGAGAGAGAGACGAGGGACGAGGACATTCCAGACGCAGAACAAAACAATGCAGGAGCGCGGCGCCTAACAAGGTTCCTAGGGCAGCGGGCGGCCAGCTGACATTTATCGCGAGGACTGGGTGACGCCTGCAAATCTAAAGATTCGTACAGTGTCCCTTACTGGAGCAATCACGAGAGCGAGCGCGGGAAGAGAGAGAGGACAAGAGAACAACAACAACCGGGAGACCATCAAATGTAGGACAGGTTAAGCTAACGTTGCTGTTAAGCGGATTAGCGCGTTGCTGGGCTCACCATCACTTTTGGCGTTGTGAAATTAGCTTGTAGAGCAAAATCAGTGGATTCATATTCTCAAGCATTCAGATTTCATTAGGCTTTCATAGAGGTTGTGGGTAGTTTCAAAAGCTTTTTGGCAGTTCAACAAGACTTTAGGCGTTGTGAATTTAAAATGTAGCTGAAAATAGATGTTCTGGATCCTTATCCTCAAACATTCACATTTAATAAGGCTTTCATAGAGGTTGTGGGTGCTTCTATGGGTAGTGATAATGATAGTTTGAGGAGGCTTCTGCACCGTGAATGTGAAAAACACTTTCGAATACTTCAGACGATGGAAATAAACGCAAATGTAAAATAATTTACTTCGACCTAAAACAAAAGCACCGCCTGAGAAGATTTGAGCAGAAGAAAATAATCACTCATTTGCACCGTGTTATAAATATGGTTCCTTGAGTTAACGTAGGACGCTCTTGACTGATTGGTGTTAGCGTGGTGATGAATCCATTAGCACCACCAACACCACCATTTCCTATTTTCACTATATACCATCACCACAACCACCAAAAACAACCACCATTTCCTATCTCCGCCACCACCACAACCACCGAAGTCAACAGTTAAATACTATTATTCTCTTCGTTTCCCCGTCAAAATGATTTTTCCTTCACTCTATCGACGCGGCCATTCACGGGTGAGGGAAAGGTAGGCCGATAAATAGCCCGCTCGAAACTGTGTACACAATTACACATTTTGCCCCCGCCGCCGTCGAAAGCTTTGTTGATGTTGAATCCAGAAACTGCTCAAATATTAGCCGGGAGAGAGCGGCGAGGCGGGGCGCGGGGTAGTTACGGAGGTGGAGAAGTACCATGGTCTAATAAAGTAAGGTCAGGCCACGCGCATGTGGGCGGAGCTAAAGTGCGACGCCCTGTGTTGGCCTTATAGTGGGGGGTTTCTCCCCCCTCCCACTCCCGCCTCCTACCCCTATCGTTCTCTTATTTCAGCGGGAACTAAGTAGTTTTTATCCTTCCAAGGTTTGCTTCTCTGTATGTATGTCTGCATGTATTTCTCTCTCTCTCTCTCTCTCTCTCTCTCTCTCTCTCTATATATATATATATATATATATATATATATATATATATATATATATATATATATATATATATATATATATATATATATATATATATATATATATATATATATATATATATATATATATATATATATATATATATGTATATATATATATATATATATATATATATATATATATATATATATATATATATATATATATATATATATATATATATATATATATATATAATTGTTTGAAGACGATCCAGACCAATCAAAATTAATTGGTAACCCAAAAAAAGGACTAAAAAATAAACTTTTTGTTCTTTCATCATTACTATATCACCTTAAATGAGGATATGCATAGTAGGAAGTAGTAGGAAAAGGAAGACAGACAATATAAATGAGGAAGTACATGTTCAGCTCGGGGCTTAGCAGTCATAATAATGCAACTGTTAGGGTAATCAAAGAAAAATCAATGTAGGTCATAAACTTTACTTCTACGCCACCAACTTATATAGTTTGTATTTATTTTCTTTTGCATACTTGCCTTCTTCATTTTATTATTTAATATCCGCATACGAAAGAAAGTGCGGCAGCGGACATAAAATGTGATCACCTCTGTTGGTAGGTCGACGTAATGTGTCATGTGCTCTGCCAGAGAACTCATCGCTGATTTTCCACATTGCAAAGTGTTATTGCCATGGTAACTATTAAAAATTTTGCCCATCTTCCTGAGCTTGGGTATGAATTCTTCGCTGGGTTTTACTAATTTACTGCTATCCCTGGCTGTTACGTCTATCCATTTTCTCTTCTTATAATTTTGGGACTGGTAGCCAAGCTGATGTTGTGGAAACTTCCTAGCAACATAGCCACCGAAGTACATCATGCCTTCTGTTTCTGTGTCACCTTCAAGACTGCCACCTAATTCAATGTCTTCCTCTGTTAAATCATCTGTATTTATTAGATCTTCTTCAGTACATGCACTGAAGAAGATTGATGTGAACATAGTTCCTGCTGTAATGCCTCTGTAACACTTTCCCTCACATCTTCATTCCTTTTAGTAGTGACACGAAAATCACTTGTGAGACAGTTTTCTTTGCTTTGTTCAAGAGTGTTATATTTTTCCCCCATGAGGCTGCTGTCTTTGCCAAGAAGGTATGCCCTGAGTCGATACTTTATAGAAACAGGAGAGGGATGATCACAGCTCCCTCCCATTTGCCGCAGATAGCCAAACAGATTTTCTACAACATCCTGATTAAGTCTAGATGTAAGTAAAAATGTAATATTATTTTTATATTTTACCATTGCAAACAATTTTTGAAGTGACTTTGATGATATTATAATGCCTTTTTGAAACATAAGAGGATTATTTCGACCACGAACATGCAAGTTACTTATTGTGTCGATCATTTGTTGTAGAACAACTATTTGGTTATCTGCAGCCTCAAATGCCGATCTAGCAGGTTTCTTATTATATAACATGTTTGAGTTTAATACATCAAATCATGTGTCTATGAGTGATACGAAGTCACTCGTGGCACTCCATGTCACCCCCTCGAATAAACCTTTTTCACCAAAATACATTAGTGCTTTAGCAGTTGTGTCAGAGAGGAGTTGTGCTGCCAATTTAACTTTCATTCTTTGAGGACCTTTTACCTCAATATGTTTTTCAGACAATTTGTGTGTTACTTTAAAATCTGCCTTGCTCCTAATAATCAACTCTCTCACATGTGCTATCAATCACTTTTCCGTCAGTTGTTACAAAGCCATTATCAAGGAAATGATTTCGCACTAACTTTATCAGGTGAGGGACATCTGCAAAAACATGCACTTCTCTGTTTGGGTCAGTTGGATTGGTGAAGTGCGTTGTTGTGGTGTCTACATTTAAAGATTTCCATAATGCAAGATTTGTTGAAGACATATCACTCACCATTGCAACAACTGGAAACCCTGCAGCCTCTACATGAGTTATTAGCTCGAAAAGGAGCTCTTTCGTCATTGGACAATCAAATTTGTAATATATTATTTGTTTCCATGACCCAGTGAGACCTCTCACCAAAGCACACTGAACAGACTTCTTGGGGCTATAAAGATGGTCACTAGCCTTATCATAACACCACTCCTGTGCTACACTACACTCATCAAATGAGAGGACAGAGACACGGTCACGCTCTGTCATTGTTGAGGCCTTTTCTTTTAGCAGGGCTAAAACAGATAGTAAAACGCCTGGCTCTACTTTAAACTGTCTTGTCCTGCGCTTAATTGTGGATAGTGATGGAAGAGGCATATTCCATCTATTTCTAATTAGTCTGTAGGCCTTACTGCTCAAATTTCTTAGTGACAGTGCATGACCGATGTCATCATCTACCCACCGATGTACATATTTCCCTTGCAAAATACAGTCAACCTGTGAAGCGGACATGAAGGTGCTCAGGTGCCTTCTAGCATTGACAATAGAATTTTCCACACCCTGTAATGTGCTTTTAAGTTGATCAATTTCAGCATTTTGGGCTGCGATTTTCATGTCCTTCTCCGCTATGCTGGCAAGGAGTGCTGCATTCTCATGCTGCAGACGCGACAACTGACTCTGCATCTCTGTACAGCTTGTAGGTGCAGCAGAATGTTGGCTGACATCCTTGTTGGCACCTGTAATACATTTTTTTTCAAATATTAAAAACTATGTAATAAATAAGCATTTGCAGTCAAATCTCACAACAGTAGCATAGAAGTACTACTACAAGATGAGGAATAAGTAGTACTTGTAGTAGTACTAATAGTAGTAGTAGTAGTAGTAGTAGTAGTAGTAGTAGTAGTAGTAGTAGTAGTAGTAGTAGTAGCAGTAGTAGTAGTAGTAGTAGCAGCAGTAGTAGTAGTAGCAGTAGTAGTAGTAGTAGTAGTAGCAGCAGTAGTAGTAGTAGCAGTAGTAGCAGTAGTAGTAGTAGCAGTAGTAGTAGTAGTGGTGGTGGTGGTGGTGGTAGTGCAAGAGGGTAGTTATAATTCCACTTACTTTGCTCCTCACAATGCTGTTGCTGTAGTGGTTGTGGTTGAGGGTCATCAGCGTCACCTCTGTCATCATGTGATGGCTGAGAAGGAATGTCTGAAAGCAGAGGATCAACACAATTGTTAGTGACGGCAGATATGAGGATAATTTACATTTTTTGTTGCAATTACTTTGAAAGGAAAAGACGACTACCATGTGGTACTATTATTATTGTCATTACTAATATTATTATTATTATTATTAATATTATTATTATTATTGTTATTATTATTATTATCATCATCATCATCATTATTACCAATAGTTTATCTAGTTCTATTATTAATTTTTTTTATAGTATTAGAATGTTATACATTTCAGCGGCGGACAAACGCTGTTTTTCGCAAATATCTCCTAAACGAATCATTGGATCAGTATGATATTTCAACACACTGCCTTTAACACCCGGACCTAATTTATGGCTAATATACCATGTTGCAATATGTGTTATGTTAGGAGCTTACTGAGTGATATTAAGCCTAATCCAGTCATCATATCTAAGGTGTTAAACAGAATCGGACGAGTGTGGGGTACTCCTCTAGCCCCTCCACCAACGCCCCGAACAACCCACAGACCACTCCTTCCCTACTCCAATATCGCAGTATCCCCCTCCTGGTTGCCCTCTTCACCCCCCTACTCACACCATCCCCTTCCCCAGCCCGAGGCTGTTGTACAGTAATTATCAACGTGAAATACGTCTTGCCTCCATGGAACTGTACCATGCTCTTAGTTAATAATCATACTATCTATATATATACACGTACATAACATTCTAATATATAATACAGTGATGGGAGAAATAGGGAGGGACACAAGAGTGATGAGGGAGGCGAAGTTAGGGAGAAGAGGAGGGATAACGAGAGCGAGAAGGGGAGTAGTTGTGGCTAGGAATAGTTTGGGAGGTGCTGGGGCACACTTTCCTTCGAATGCGTCAACATGACTCGTCGGGTTTGTGTTATTTTCACAAGTAAACTCGTCACATAACACATATAGAAATGTGGTAGTTTAGCCATAAATTACGTCCGGGTATTATAGGTAGTGTGCTGAAATATCATACTGATCCAAAGATTCGTTTAGGAGATATTTGCGAAAAACAGCGTTTGTCTGCCGCTGAAATGTGTAGTAGTAATAATAATAATGATAATAATAATAATAATAATAATAATTATAATAATATAATTATAATAATAAATATAATTAATACTACTACTTCTACTAGTGATAGTTGTAAAGGATGAAGTAAATTGAAAAGAAAGAGGTTTGTAATCTCTTCCTTCCCATAATTTTTATCCTACTTCTTTGCTAATCCCTTCTACTACTACTGCTACTACTACTACTACTACTACTACTACTACTACTGCTGCTGCTGCTGCTGCTGGCGCTGCTACTACTACTACTACTACTACTACTACTACTACTATCTTGCTTAGCACAGAGTGAAAAAAAGAGAGATATATATATATATATATATATATATATATATATATATATATATATATATATATATATATATATATATATATATATATATATATATATATATATATATATATATATCTATACCTACATATATATATATACACACACACAATATGAACACAAACATAAACACAGCTTCCTTATATTTTGACTTCACTGTGTTTGTTGGGAGCTGAAGCGTTGGTATTGCATCTGGCTTAAGCTGCTGTAGATGTCTTGGCACTGGCAATTGTAGAAGATCATATTTCAAGTTTCTTTTATAATCCGTTTCATTGAAATGCAAACTGCAAATTGTTGCATTTTTAGTATTTAGTTCTTGTCTTTTTTTACCACAAAGAGAGACCCATTTCCTTCTTGTTTCTTCATTGCGAGGAAACCTGTGCCACTTGCCAATTTTATTTGACTGTGTATTTCTACAGCCATTCACGGAACACTTGCGCACCATCACAAAACTGGGGAAATCTTGAGGTCACGGACGCTCAGGAGATACTGGGGTACAATCGCACGTGGAACCCCGTCTCGGGCCACTGCGTGACGTCACTGCGCCAACCTGACTCATTTTTACCGCCCGGGTGGACTGACCTCCACTTTATTAGACCATGGAGAAGTACAGGCTGGCAGAGTCGCCGCCGAGTTTGGGATTTTCTTTTTTGAAGGCTGTTATTACTGTTATTATTGTTATTATTATTGTTCCGTCCTTTTAGAAAAGTGTGGCGGAGGTGGGGACAGTGTGTGTGTGTGTGTGTGTGTGTGTCGCCTCCCGAGGTGTCATTAGAGTTCAAAGGCTGCAGCTGTGTCACGCCATCAACATACACAGTCACTGGACGCCCCGGGACACTCCGAGATGCCCGTGTCAGCTGACCATCGCCGGAGCGACGCCGGGGCGCGGCGAGCACTGCACACCCTGCGGGGCTCCATCACGCTGTTTCGCCTCGCACTGTAAAATGGCCGCCCCACAAGTGCCCCGCCATGCCAGGGGCTCTCACAAGCTTACCGCTCCTCCGTCATCTTCATGCTGATGTTTTTTTTTTAAAACACAACACCCACTAGGAGGAGTGCCAAAAGCCTGCAGCCACAAGAAAGCCGTCCACGCTAGTGTATCCCAGTGAATGAAGCACAGCGTAGCGGCCATCACGTCACGGGCTGCCGCTGCGCAGTCGCCCCGCCCTCCGCCACCGCCGCCACACAGCCCCGGCCCTCCGCTGCCCTGCCCGTCCTCTGCTGCTGCCCGGCGGGGTGCCACCATTGGCCTAAAGCTCACATTACCTCGTCTCGGTGTGACAGGCGCCAGTACCGGCACAGTAATGGGTGAGAGATAAAGCGCAAAGTGGCCTCTGGTGACCTGCCCACCGCCGGGCGACACCAGTCGGTCACCCTCGCCCCGCGCCCCGCTCCATGCCTCTCAGTCCCCGGCCCTGGCCTCCTCTGGCCCTCGTCAGTGCCCTGGGGACACAGTAACAGTCACTTACGGCTGCTGGCGGCTCGTCTGCGCATAAAGGGAGGCAGTAAAAGTGACGCTAAAGTCAGAACACAACGCCGGGGTCGCCCGCGAGTGGACCAATCAAATCACACGGGGTGTTGTGCTCCCTCAGAGCAGAGAGCGGGGAGGGAGTGGAGGGGGGGAGGGCTTGGCGACGCGGAACATAGCCGCCACGCGCTGGGAACCATATAGCTTAGTACAAGGAGACTATAGAACAGGAGAGGGGGCCTCTATGGGAGACCGTGGGCGGGTGGTGGTGTATGTCGGTTGCAACAGATGGCGCAGGAGCAGCTTTGTTTACATTCAGGCACCTCCCCCCCCCCCAGACCCACCCCCAGCCCACAGAACCCATCGGCAGTGTTGCTACATGGGATCAAGCAGCAAATGTTGCTACTTTTTTTCTTCAGTCTGGTTATTTACCATTTTAAATAAAAAAATAAAGGTGGATAAATATCAAAATGAACATTAGGAACTATGTAGCTATATATTTACTAGGTTGACTGCATGTCATGAGTAATGCTATTATTGTTATATTATTATACCGCAATAATTGCGGTATAATAATATAACACACACACACACACACACACATTGATAGCTTCATTTCACCTTCTTCAAACTAAAATTATTATATTACTTTCCTACCTCATTCATGTCTTAATTTTCCTATTCCTTCCTTCCGTCCTTCGTTGTCTTTTTTTTTGTATTACAGACAGAACGAAGGACGGAAGGAAGGAATAGGGAAAATTAAGACTGTATTGCCATATTTGCCGCCCAACTCATGGGCTCGCTGTCACCCGACACGAGTTCATGGTCCTCCACGGAGGGACAAATCTAGAGAGGGATGGATGAATGGATGAGGAGGCAGGAAGATGAAGGAGGGAGGTCTGGCAATCCCCCGGCCGGGTGTTGCCATACCGCCCACACTTATCATATACCTCTCAAAGTGTGTATATCTCATCATTTTATAAAGAAATGGGCTTCCTCTACTCGCAAAGTTATATTTCAAGTTAAAAAACGCGATTCTTTTTTCTTTTTTTACAACAAAGGAGGCAGCTCAAGGGCACAACAAAAAACAATAATTAAAAAAAGCCCGCTAATCGCTGCTCCCATAAAAGAATCAGAAGAGGCGGGCAAAAGCAAGGTTAGATTCGGGAGGAGAGGTTTCCTGATACCCTCCTCTTGAAAGAGTTCAAGTCGTAGGCAGGAGGAAATACAGATGAAGGAAGATAATTGTTCCAAAGTTTACCAGCGTGAGGAATGAAAGAGTGAAGATGCTGGTTAACTCTTGCATAAGGGGTTTAAACAGTATAGGGATGAGCATGAGTAGAAAGTCGTGTGCAGCGGGGCCGCGGGAGGGGGGGAGGCATGCAGTTAGCAAGTTCAGAAGAACAGTCAGCGTGGAAATATCGATAGAAGATAGAAAGAGAGGCAACATTGCGGCGGAATTTAAGAGGTAGAAGACTATCAGTAGGAGGAGGAGAGCTGATGAGACGAAGAGCCTTAGCCTCCACTCTGTCCAGAAGAGCTGTGTGGGTGGAGCCCCCCCACACGTGAGATGCATACTCCATATGAGGGCGGACAAGGCCCCTGTATATGGATAGCAACTACGCGGGGGAGAAGAACTGGCGGAGGCGGAGACGTAAATATGATAATATTGTTTGCGTTTACTACACCCCCGAGACAGTAGTTATTTAACAACAAATTTAGCGTCACACAGAGCGCGGTAACCGTTTGTAAATCCGCGCGCTAACCCGTGACATCATCGATTAGTTTGTAGTTATTATGCGCGAGCTTTGTGAATCTCAATGTTTTCAAAACTACGCACTAGGGGACCCATACTTATAAAGCTAACACTTCGTCTCAGGCTCGTCTTAAGAGCCCAAACCGGCGCTGTTGAGTCCTATATCCTGGGTGTTAATCTGAGACGCTGGGCGAGTAGCAAAAGTTGGTCCCAGGCGGGCATAAGTCCTGGGTCTTCATCTGAGGCAGCGACCTTCAAATGTAAACATTACCGGGTGTTGCCAGACAGCCAGCGTGCCTCATCAAATCGTTTTACATTCAAACGCTCACTATAGTCATACAAAACCTTATTATTATGGATATGATGTACTTCTATTCAATACTTTCACCATTTTAAGGAATCTTACCCATTAATTTTCATATGAGATAACTGATCTCGCCGTTGTTGGCAACTTTACTTTCCCCACTACCCGTGGCGGCTGGAGCCCCAGCTAGGGTGCACACTCACCTCTGAGACGAGACATAAGTCAAACGCCTTACTTCTTTATAAGTATGGGCCCAGGACCCGCGGACGCCAGCGCGGACCCCGAACACGAGTTATTATATTCACAGGCAAGAGCAGTTTGGTAGTGCGATATAACAAGAGGTGTTCAGTTAGTTTTCCCTTATGTTCCCTTATTTTAGCCCCATTTATTACCCTGTTTTACCCTATTTAATCTGATTCTACCCTATTTTACCCGATTTTCCAAATTTAATGCTATTTTACACTATTTTCCTTTAATTTAGCCCCATTTATTACTCTATTTTAGCCTATGTTACCCTATTTTAGACCGTTGTACCACATTTCCCCTATTCTAAGCTATTTTCCATTATTTTTACTATGCTATAGAGTGAAAAAGCGTATAAATTTGACCGACACCGTCACCAATAGAGACACCAAGACTTCCCGTCACTAACCATTACTATGTATGTTTTCACGTCTCTAATGAACTCACTAAACAAACAACTCCATCTTTAGCGTAGCCTCAACACACAAGACTTCCCCCTCAGGGTTCTAATGGGTGTTTTCTAGGTTCATGGGACAGAAGAAGGGTTAAGCTCTTATACCAGGGCCACAAATTACCAATGGAAATGCTTAAAACTTCTACGGAAGCCTTGTCAAATATTTGTGTTTGGGCGCCGAAATGTTTAATATGACGCACGCACGGCGCTGGCCTCGTCTCTACCGCAGCGAGTCTTTGTTTAACACTATTAGGAGACTTCCGAGTCGTCTAATGAATGGGAGAGATCTGTGCTTGCTTCTTTTTTGGGTCCTTCTCATTTTTTTCCAGCCCCGAGTGGCGTTAGTTGGCAGTTCTTTGCTTTTTCTTGTTGCCGTTTCGTCCGTGGGCTCCTTGACGAGAGCTTCCGATTTTGTGTCAGGACGAGGGCTGCTTTCACATCAATTTTTTGTCTCTCCGTCTCTCTGTCTCTTTCTGTCTCTTTGCCGCAGAGAGAGAGAGAGAGAGAGAGAGAGAGAGAGAGAGAGAGAGAGAGAGAGAGAGAGAGAGAGAGAGAGAGAGATGAATGTAGGTAACAGACTTGCACAACACACACACACACACACACACACACACACACACACACACACACACACACACACACACACACACACACACACATTGATAGCTTCATTTCACCTTCTTCAAACTAAAACATAAATGGTCATAATCGTCTCCGTGGTGGTCGCGCAATGGTCGTGGAAATAGTCGTAATTGTAGTCGTAATCGGAGTCGTGGGAATGATCGAGGTGGTCGTGGCGGTGGTCGCGGGGTCTTGTGAGTCGTCCACTTCATGAGAGCACAAAAGAATGACGGGATCGATTCCAGCTAATGAGGCAAAGTTTGGGCGGCACGAACCCTTGACACGGGGCTTGAGCCGACGCTTGGAAGGGAATATTTCTTCGTCTTCCTTTTCTTCCTTTCTTTCTTTTCCCTTCCTTTCCTTCTATTCTGGTTTCCTTACATCTATAGCTTTTAAAGAGAGAGCTATAGGTGAGGTTGTAGTCGTAGTCGTAGTCGTAGTCGTTATAGAAGTAGTAGTAGTAGTAGTAGTAGTAGTAGTAGTAGGAGGAGGAGGAGGAGGAGGAGGAAGAGGAGGAGGAGGAAACATGGAAACATGGACTAGCAGGCAGCAGAAAGCCTGTTGGCTCATTACTAGGCTGCCTGCTTTCAGTGATTTAATCAATCCATTTGCCATAGGAGTGGCTTGCAGGAAGCATTAAAGCACTTGTGTACCTACTCTTGGATACGATCAGAACACTCCCGATGCAGCAAAGTGCCACCCATGTGGTATGTGTGGTTGCTGTTTCTGGATCCGATATGCATTACTTTACATTTGGTAATGTTGAAGGACATCTGCCATTTTTCTGACCCCCGAGTGATCTGGTCCAGGTCCCTCTGGATAATTTCGCAGTCTGCTGTCGTGAGGGCCTTCCCACCCACCTTTGTGTCGTTGGCAAATTTTGAGAGATTGGATTTTAATCCTAGTTCTAGGTCGTTGATATATATGATGAAGAGTATGGGTCCCAGCACTGACCCCTGTAGCACTCCACTTGTGACCGGGAGCCACTCGGAGGCCTGTCCGTTGAGTACAACTCGTTGTTTTCTTCCAGTGAGCTAGTCTTTGATCCACGCTGTCAGATTGTCGACTAACCCCGCCGAATTAAGTTCCTTGAGGAGTCTTTCGTGTGGCACTTTGTCAGAGGCTTTCTGATAGTCTAGATATATAACATCACTGGGGATATGATTATCCCAGTTTTCATAGATAGCCTGGAAGAACTCCAATAAATTGGTTAAGCATGAGCTCTTATTCTTGAAACCGTGCTGAGCATCGGAAATAATGTTGTTATCTTCAAGGAACCTAACGAGTTTGTCTCTGATGATCTTCTCGAGAATTTTTCCCGCCACTGAGGTCAAGCTGATTGGTCTGTAGTTTAGAGCCACGCTTTTGTCTCCCTTTTTGTAGATCGGTGTTACGTTCGTTTGTTTCCAGTCTTTTGGGACTTTGTTTTGTTGTAGTGACATATTGTAGATGGCGGTGAGTGGCTTGAGGATTTGCTGCTTGAGTTCCTTGAGCAGCCTGGGCGACAAGTCGTCGGGTCCGGTGGACTTGTTTGTCTCGAGGTTGTGCCAATTTCTAGGGATGTGATTCCCATCGGCGGGGTAGGGCTCTCGGGTACGGACTGGGTGTTCTCGACCGTGAACACAGACGCGAAGTTTTTGTTTAGGATCTCGACCATTTGTTTGCTGTCCTGTGTTAGTACGTCACTTTCATCTTTTAGGGGACCGATATTGCTTTTTGTCTTCTTTTTGGTTCTTATAATTATAAGTGAAGAACTTTTTCGGGTTGGACTTGGCTTCGCGTGCAATTTGCTTTTCATAGTCGCGTTTACGCTGGTGAATGAGAGTTCTGCAAGCTCTAAGGCTTTGATGGTACTGTTCGCGTGCCTCGTCAGTGGTGTTTTCCTTTAGCAAGTTGTATTTTCTCTTCTTTAATTAATCGCCCGTCGAACTTGGGTAGTCATCCATGGTGGGCTTATGGCATTATTTGTTCTTCTAGTCTTCATGGGAACAGTTGTTCTCTACCTCCAGGAGTTTGTTCTTGAAGCCGTTCCAGCGCCGCCCAAAGGAGTGAGGTTCATGGGCTCCCAAGTTGTCTGGGTTAGCAGCTCACGAGCGAGATTAAAATTGGCTCTTTTGTAGTTTGGAATCTTGGACGTGTTTTCGGTGAGTTAGGAGGAAACATTGAAACATGGAAATGCAGGCAACAGAAAGCCTATTGGCTCATTACGAGGTTGCCCGCTTTGGTGATTTAATCTGCTCGACAGCCACTTGGGGCCTGGGGAGCAGAAGAAAGCACCTCGACATTGAGGAGCAGATGAAAAGCACCTCGATATTGAGGAGCAGATGAAAGCACCTCAATATTCAGTTCACTCCTGACGCAGCGAAGTGACGGTCGATTCTATATTTGAAGGAGTTGATGGTATTCGCATTTACTACTTCTGAAGGAAGATTGTTCCCGTGACGAATGACTCGGTTTGAAAAGAAACTCCTTCCGATGTCTGTGTTACATCGACTCGACTGAATGGGTAAGCCGTTTTTTCTAGTTCTTAGGTTGGTTTGCAGTTCAAAGAATTTGGAGTAATCGACGTTATTGAAGTTTTTCAGATATGTACTTGAAGACTTGAATCGTATCCCCTCGCAGGCGTCTTTTCTCCAATGTAAAGAGATTAAGTCGCTTGATTCGTTCCTCGTATGGTTGAGCCTTTAAGGTTGAAATCATCTTTGTGGCGCGTCGTTGAGGCCTTTCCAATAAATCGATGTCCTTTCTGCAATTAGGAGACCAGAACTGTACTGCATACTCGAGGTGCGGTCTTACCATGGAATTATACAAGGAGGAGGAGGAGGAGGAGGAGGAGGAGCAGTAGTAGTAGTAGTAGTAGTAGTAGTAGTAGTAGTAGTAGTAGTAGCAGTAGTATTAGTATTAGTGGTAGTAGTTCCGTTCTAAGTCATGAAACTCATTTTTGTACTACATTTTCATAGGTTTTTCTCTAGTAATATAATTGATTTTCTATAGCTAGTTATTTTTAGTCAATTTTTAGGTTTCACCAAAATCAGGCAACTCTAATTTTACATGTTTATTTTTCTTTTGTCAAGTAATGGGATTAGTTTTTCTCTATACCGGCTTATTTCGCTGTTTCTTTTTGTTTTGTTTTGTTTTCCTGCGCGATGCAACTCCAGTTTTTAATACATTTTCTTTTTCACTACATTTTCTTTTCTTTCCTCGAGGAAGATAATTAATTTTCAATACCGGGTTATTTTCATTATTTCTCATTCCCACATATTATTTAACTGTTCTCATCCTATTTTGTCTTTATTTCTTAATATACATAAGAACATAAGAACGTAAGGAGTCTGCAAGAGGACGGTTGGCCTATACAAGGCAGCTCCTGTACACTCAACCCCACCCTACCTCACCATCCATGGCTTTATCTAACCTCTTCATGAATGTATCTACGGTATTGGCACCCACAACATGGCCCCCAAGCCTGTTCCATTCGTCCACCACTCTATTGGTGAAGTAATTCTTGCCTATGTCTTTATTAAACCTGAATTTGTCTAACTTGAAACCATTGCTACGCGTCCTACCTGGCTCTTTTACTATCAAAATCTTATTGACATCCCCTTTATTAAAGCCCTTCATCCATTTATAGACCTCGATCATTTCTCCTCGCAACCTTCGCCTTTCTAGCGAGTGTAGATTTAACTGCTTCAGCCTGTCTTCATAAGACAAGTTTCTCACCCCCTGAATCATCTTTGTCATCCTCCTCTGTTCAGATTCTAACATCTTGATATCCTTTCTATAGTAGGGGGACCAGAACTGAACTGCATAATCGAGATGAGGTTCAACTAGTGCTAAGTAAAGTTTGAGTATGACTTTAGCGCTCCTATTGCTTACGCTCCTTGAGATGAAACCACGTAGTCTAAGTACTCTGTTTACCCGATTTTTAGCCTGAATGCATTGAGCCCTAGGACGGAGGTCAGCGCTCACTAGGACTCCTAAGTCTCTCTCACGCCCAGACCTACTTAGAGGAGTGCCATTTAAGGAGTAATTGTGTGAGGGGTTATTCCTACCTACACTCAGAATGCTACACTTCCCGACATTTAATTCCATCTGCCACTTCCCCGCCCAATCATATAGTCTGTCAAGCTCATCCTGGAGAACGCTAGTGTCCCTGTCTGATTGGACTACTCTACCGATCTTGGTATCATCTGCGAACTTACTGACATCCCTACTAACTCTTGTGTTCAAGTCATTGATGTAAATAATAAAGAGCAGAGGACCCAGCACCGACCCTTGTGGGACGCCACTCGTAACACTGCCCCATTCAGATTTTTTATCATTAATTTGCACTCTCTGCTTCCTACCATTAAGGCACGCCCTGATCCAGTTCAAAACTTTCCCATCTATGCCGTGAGCCTGTAATTTTAGCAATAGCCGGTGATGGGGAACTTTGTCGAACGCTCTACTGAAATCTAAATACAATGTGTCATAGTTTTCATCTTGGCAACCGCTTCGATTACTTTAGTGTAGAAGGACAACAGGTTAGTAAAGCAAGACCAACCCATTGCGAATCCATGCTGTGAATCATGAATTAAACTATGCTTTTCTAGATGGTCCCGTATGCTCCTGGCTATAAATGACTCCATCATCTTTCCTACAACTGATGTTAAGCTAATTGGGCGATAATTTGAGGTGGCTGACTTGTCTCCCTTTTTGAAAATCGGCGTCACATTAGCTACTTTCCATTGATTGGGCACATACCCAGAATTTACCGACATCGATATCGGTAAGCGGGCCACTGAGGACCTCCTTGCACTCTTTCAGCACCCTTGGGAATACTTCGTCTGGCCCCGGCGATTTGTTTTTCTTCAACCTACCAATCTCATCCTGGACTACTTGCCTAGTGATGATCACATCCCTCAACTTGTCGTTCCCTTAGCCCTCATATACCTGAACTCTCTCCGGAATGGTTGTTAGATTTACTTGCGTGAAAACTGAGAGGAAGTAGTCATTCATCATTTGGCTCATATCTTCTCCATTCTCGACGAGGTCACTTGTGTTTGTTTTCAACGGTCCAATTTTGTCCCTTGTTTTCGTTCTGTACAATTTGAAGAAGCCCTTGGGATCGCTCTTGGCCTCGTTGGCTACCCTAATTTCATAACTTCTTTTTGCTAGGCGGGAGTTCCTCTTCACCAACCTGGTTAGCTCAACATACCTACCCCTGAGGTGGGTCTCTCCGTTCTTTATTTTCCTATAAATTCCTCTCTTTAAACCTATCTCATGCTTGAGTCTGCGGGTCATCCATTTGGGGTTGTTATTTTCCTTCCTACGTGCTTGGTAAGGGATATGCTATCTCTGACCCTCTGCAATTACTCTAATTAAATTATTGTAGGTCATTTCTACATGACTCCCCTGTCTTTCCGGCTCCAGCCCTGAGATCTGGCCCTCATCCAGCCCTAAGGTTCCCCAATTTACCTCCTCAAGGTGTCTTCTAAACCCCTCATAATCAGCTTTTCTAAAGTCAGCCACCAACACAAGGTTGAGTTCATGGGTCACCGCCCAGTCAAATTTAAACCTAATTTCCTTGTGATCACTGCCACCTAATTCTCCCCCAACATCTAGCTCACTGATCATATTCTCGTTGTTAGTCAGGACTAAGTCTAAAATGTTATTTCCTATGGTGGGCTCATTTACTGCCTGATTGAGAAAATTATCATGTATTATTTTCAGAAAATCCTCAGATTCTAGATCACCCACCACGCCTTCCTAATCTATATTCCTATAGTTAAAATCCCCCATTATGCAGAAATTTTTGCTCCTGCTCGCCCTGCCTACCTCTTGCAGTAATATATCAGTGTCCTGCCTGTTAAGGTTGGGTGGCCTGTAAAGAACAACTAGAATTAGTTTGTCTTCCCCTTTGTGGACGTCCACCCAAACTGATACTGAGTCGCCATTTGTTTGAACAGAGCTGTTAGCGGAATATTTAGGTGTGTCTTAAACATAAAGTGTAAACCCCCTCCCCTTCTTCCCTTTCTATCTTTGTGAAACATCTGATAACCATCTATTTCATAGGCGGTGGCTGAACAGATAGCGAGACGGCCCCGCGTTCAGGAGGAGGTTCAATCCCCGACCGGTGCCACCAAGCTGGGATTTTTCAGCCGCCGCCGAGTGGCTTAAAACTATCCACATGCTGTCCAGAAGACCACCTATCAACCCAGACTCTAGATTCTAGGATTAAAGATGAGCTCCGGGAGGGCAGCATGAGCCAATGCAAGATGGCGCCACTATAAACATTCGACTGCGCCAGAACGGGCTGGGCCGACCATCAGAACCCACCGAGAAGAAGCCTTGGACCGACCATCAGGATCCACCGGGAAGAAGCCTGCCGGCGCAATAGGCCAAGACGTTAAAAAAAAAAAAAATCCGACATGAAGTTTTTGTTTGCAGTATCCACCCATGTTTCCGTGATAGCTATAATGTCGAATTTCTCGACACATGCTTTCCCCTTCAGTAGATCTATCTTGTTCCTGAGACTCCTACTGTTGGTGTAATAACCCGTTCGCCCGTCCTTTCTTACATCCTTTCGATCGCCCCTGCGCCCCCTAGTCCCAGTCTGCGATACATAGGCACTGATGACAGGCCCTCCCCCCTCGCCTACTCTAAAAAATCCTGTAGGGTGCTAAGTGATCGCTCGAGGGAGTCTGTGAGAACCTTCACCCCCTGAAGCGACAGGTGCACTCCATCCTTGGCATACAAGGTGCCTTTATCGTAGAAGAGGTCCCAATTATCCAGGAAAAGCCAACCATTTCGCTTACAGTGGGCCGCCAGCATGCTGTTTACTGCTAAGGCTCTGGAAACCCATCCCTCACCCACCCCCTCCTCGGCAACACACCACAAACGGCTGGCACCCCCCCCTCCCCCCGAAGTCTCTCACTTTGGCGAACGATTCCCTGAAGCGCCGAAATATCTCTTCGCTACCCACTCTACCAATGTCATTACCCCCGAAACTGCAGAAGACGATAGGCTGTGTCCCCTCCCCTGCTAAAATTTCCTCCATTCTGTCAGAGACGTGCTGGATGCCCGCCCCGGGAAAGCACACTCGTAGCCTATTTTCCTTATCCCTTGAACAAAAGTACCTGTCAATGAACCTGACTTGAGAGTCCCCAACCATCAGGACTCTTCTCTTAAAAACTGTCAGTAGACGGAACGGAAGCCGCTACAGGTGGAGATGGAGCGGCGGAAGAGGAGGAGGAGGAAGGGGAGGAGGAGGAGGAGGAGGAGGAGGAGGAGGAGGAGGAGGAGGAGGAGGAGGAGGAGGAGGAGGAGGAATACAAAGCAACACAAAGAAAGAACAAACAACAGCAGACCTGATGGTATGAGGCTGTTTGTGACAAGCTACACTATCTAATCAAAGGTGGAAGATGA
The DNA here is from genome assembly GCF_024679095.1 of Eriocheir sinensis. NCBI lineage: Eukaryota > Metazoa > Arthropoda > Malacostraca > Decapoda > Varunidae > Eriocheir > Eriocheir sinensis. Next base: position 298,855 of record NW_026111317.1, on the reverse strand, counting down.
AGGACAGCAAAGGCGAAGGCTCCTCCCCACCCCACCATCCTCCAGCCAAAGCTGGCAGGAAAGGAAAAAGAACCATGCAGCATGGAAAAACTGCATGGAAATTATGTAGGAAAGAGGAAAGAACTACCATTACTACTACCACTAACCGGGCGATAAAAGCGGACAAGGACACCAGTATTCGAAAGAACTTAACGTTATTACGACAATGAGTAATATCTTAGTTGCTGGTTGGATTCAAAACACTTGTCTAATCTATTCTTGAAGGCCGTAACTGTTGTACTATCAACGACATCACAGGGTAGAGAGTTCCAAACATTAACAACTCGATTGAAGAAGAAGTGTTTAGCTTCGTGCGACGAGAATCTTTACCACTTATCTTCAAATTGTGATTTCTTCTTGTTCTATTTGATCGATCAATTGTAAAGTAATCTTCCGCATTAATATTACTGAATCCTTTGAACATTTTAAACACTTCTATTAGATCGCCTCGCATTCTTCGTTTTGATAGGCTGAATAAATTTACTTCTTTAAGCCTTTGTTCATATGACAAATTTCTCAACCTAGGAATCATCTTTGTTAATCTTCGTTGAACCCGTTCCAACTTTTCTATGTCTTTTCTGTAGTAGGGAGACCAAAACTGTACACAGTACTCTAGACGAGGTCGAACCAACGAATTATACAGTTTTAATATTACTTTTTCCGATTTATTATTAAAGACTCGTCCGATGAAGCCAACCAATTTGTTTGCAGTTTTAACTACCTCTGAACAATGCTGACCGGGCTTTAAATCGCTTGATATAGTGATTCCAAGATCCTTTTCTTTTCTTACTGCAGAAAGTTGTTGGCCATTCATTACGCACCGAACGCGACTGTTATTTTTTCCGATGTGCAACACTTTACATTTGTCAACGTTAAATTTCATTTGCCATTGATTGGCCCAACGTGCAAGTCGATCTAGATCTGATTGTAAAGCTTCTTGGAGGGTGGAAGAGGCGAGGAGGAAAGGAGGAGAGGAGGAGAGGGTCGAGGGAGGGCAAGATGTGGACGGGAGGAAAAGCACTAATGTAGACCCCCGCTACAATCAGGGGTGGATCAAATACAATTGTATTTGTATTTTAATTGTATTTAAATACAATTTTAATGTATTTGTATTTGTATTTGTATTTTGACATCCAGAGAAAAAAGTATTTTGTATTTGTATTTGTCTTTTGGCACCCAGAAAAAAAGTATTTTGTATTTGTATTTGTATTTTGGTACCCAGAAAAAAAAGTATTTTGTTTTTATATTTGTATTTTGGCACTCAGAAAAAAAAGTATTTTGTATTTGTATTTTGGCACCCAGAAAAAAAGTATTTTGTATTTGTATTTGTATTTTGGCACCCAGAAAAAAAAGTATTTTGTATTTGTATTTGTATTTTGGCACCCAGAAAAAAAGTATTTTGTATTTGTATTTGTATTTTGGCACCCAGAAAAAAAGTATTTTGTATTTGTATTTGTATTTTGGCACCCAGAAAAAAAGTATTTTGTATTTGTATTTGTATTTCAAGTCAAAACCATTTGAGGAGGATAAATACTGTTAAGGAAACAGAAAAAGAAATAATGTTAAGCCGCGTTAAGGCGGAGGAGGAAACAGATGAAGGTTGAAGGCGAAGGAGGAAAGGATTAGCGTCAGATCACGGGGAAAGCGGAGTAAGGAGAAGAGAAAAATAGAGGAACAGACGACTAAAGAGAAGTGGCAGCCCAGTACAAATGTTAGGAAACTTTAGTGGGCCGTCCTCGTGAGTCAACACGCTCACTGGTGTTCTCCCTCAGCAGGTGTGTGAATGCAATGTACCTGAAAGACGTTAATTGGTGAACCAATTCTTACTATGTAAAGTCAATCAATCAGTCAATCAGAAAAAGAAAATATAATTAAAAAGAAAAATTGGAAGTAAGAAAGAAAAGGGAAAAGGATGCTGCGCCGGAAGCCGCGGCGAGGATTCCTTATGATGCTTGTGCGCGTCCCCGAGGCCCATCGGTCCTTCATCCAAGAACCGATAAACGCGGTGACCGGCGCCTTCACGGCATTTATGATTAATTTTATAATCCAGTCTGGTAGTTTTAAGAAGCGAGTTCTTGCATCCGCCCTATTCGAATCGGCGGGGCGGTGGAGCGCCAGCGAGCCCAAGGTCTCCCAGGCGAGCATGGCAGGACTGACGGGCTCCCGGCAGGGCGCCTCGGCGTCCATCGGGACCCCAACGGAGGTGCCGGAGATCTTTCGGCTACAACGCCGGGCAGGTGGGGCTCGTTAGCCGTGGTAGGCAATTCACCTAGGAGAGCAAACTCCGAACAATAAACCCGGGCAGGTGAGGTTCGTTAGCCATGGTAGGCAATTCACCTAGGAGAGCAAACTCCGAACAATAAACAAGGGCAGGTTGGTCTCGTTAGCCGTCATAGGTAATACACCTAGGAGAGCAAACTCCGAACAATAAACCCGGGCAGGTGGAGCTCGTTAGCGAAAGCAGTTCATCTAGGAGAGCAAACTCTGATTACAAACCCGGGCAGGTGGAGGTCGTTAGCGTGAGCAGTTCACCTTGAGAGCAAACTCCGATTACAAACCCGGGCAGGTGGAGGTCGTTAGCGAAAGCAATTCATCTAGGAGAGCAACCTGATTACAAACCCGGGCAGGTGGTGTTCGTTAGCGAAAGCAGTTCACCTAGGAGAGCAAACTCCGATTACAAACCCGGGCAGGTGGGGCTCGTAAGCCGTGGTAGGCAATTCACCTAGGAGAGCAAACTCCGAACACTAAACCCGGGCAGGTTGGGCTCGTCAGCCGTCTTAGGCAGTAGCCCTAGGAGAGCAAACTCGAACAATAAACCTGGGCAGGTTGGGCTCGTGAGCCGTCATAGGTAATACACCTAGGAGAGCAAACTCGATCATAAAACCCGGGCAGGTTGGGCTCGTGAGCCGTCATAGGTAATACACCTAGGAGAGCAAACTCCGATTACAAACCCGGGCAGGTGGAGCTCGTCAGCCGTGGTAGGCAGTCTGCCTAGGAGAGCAAACTCCGAACAATAAACCCGGGCAGGTGGAGCTCGTCAGCCGTGGTAGGCAGTCTGCCTAGGAGAGCAAACTCCGAACAATAAACCCGGGCAGGTGGAGCTCGTCAGCCGTGGTAGGCAGTCTGCCTAGGAGAGCAAACTCCGAACAATAAACCCGGGCAGGTGGTGCTCGTTAGATGTCGTAGACAATCCACGTGATGGGAACACCAAAGAAAAGGAAAATAAAAAGGAACATCTGAAAAAGGAAAATATAGTAACAAAACATCAAGAAAATAAAATAAAAAATACAGATCATCCACCTTCAGGCCCTAACATCTCTAAAATTATGGGTGAGTCTTTTCTGGGGAGAAAGAGGCTCATCCAGACCAAGGAACATCAAAAAGGGATGATATAGAAAGGAACACCAAAAAAATGGGAAAAAGAGAACAAAACATCGCAAAAGAAAATTAACAGCAATAACAGAACAACGTCAAGAAAAGTAACATACAAAGAAACATCATCCACCATTCGGCCCCAAACTAACATCACCAAAATTATGGGTGGGTCTCTTCTGGGAGGAAAGCGGCTCACCCAGACCAACGAAGAACATCAACAAGAGGATGATATGAGATAAACACGAAGAAAAGAAAGAAAAAGAAAAAGAACAGAAAAAAACATCGGAAAAGAAAAACAAGAAGAAAAACACATCAAGAGAAGAAAAATATAAGAAACATCAACATCACCAAAATTATGGGTGGGTCTCTTCTGGGAGGAAAGCGGCTCACCCAGACCAATGAACATCAACAAGAGGATGATATGAAATAAAAGAACATCAA